>NC_142495.1:14167497-14467497 GCF_965113065.1 Corylus avellana | reverse complement strand
GAAACCCTAGGCCGAACAAAATGGTCGGATGCGAAGTGAAATTTTTTCGCTCGAAATTTTACGAGCTTGTGCAGAACTTCTAGGCAATCATATCGGTAGGTGACACGAAGTGATTCAAGTTCGTTTGACCCCCCATTTTCTTTAACGAACGATAACTTTTTTTGAAAATAACAAGTGCCCCGAACCCGGCCGAAACGACTCGAATTACACTTCGAGACCTGCCGACATGATCGCCACGATGCACAGAGCACCCTCGTAAATTTTCGGGCAAATCGGACGACGTTGTATTTTTTCACAACTAGGACCGAAACCCTAGGCCGAACAAAATGGTCGGATGCGAAGTGAAATTTTTTCGCTCGAAATTTTACGAGCTTGTGCAGAACTTCTAGGCAATCATATCGGTAGGTGACACGAAGTGATTCGAGTTCGTTTGCCCCCCCATTTTCTTTAACGAACGATAACTTTTTGTGAAAATAACAAGTGCCCCGAACCCGGCCGAAACGACTCCAATTACACTTCGAGACCCGCCGACATGATCGCCACGATGCACAGAGCACCCTCGTAAATTTTCGGGACGTTTCATTTTTTCACAACCAGGACCGAAACCCTAGGCCTAACAAAATGGTCGGATGCGAAGTGAAATTTTTTGCTCGAAATTTTACGAGCATGTGCGGAACTTGTAGGCAATCATATCGGTAGGTGACACGAAGTGATTCGAGTTCGTTTCCCCCCCATTTTCTTTAACGAACGATAACTTTTTGTGAAAATAACAAGTGCCCCGAACCCGGCCGAAACGACTCGAATTACACTTCGAGACCCGCCGACATGATCGCCACGATGCACAGAGCACCCTCGTAAATTTTCGGGACGTTTCATTTTTTCACAACCAGGACCGAAACCCTAGGCCAAACAAAATGGTCGGATGCGAAGTGAAATTTTTTCGCTCGAAATTTTACGAGCATGTGCGGAACTTGTAGGCAATCATATCGGTAGGTGACACGAAGTGATTCGTGTTCGTTTCCCCCCTATTTTCTTTAACGAACGATAACTTTTTGTGAAAATAACAAGTGCCCCGAACCCGGCCGAAACGACTCGAATTACACTTCGAGACCCGCCGACATGATCGCCACGATGCACAGAGCACCCTCGTAAATTTTCGGGACGTTTCATTTTTTCACAACCAGGACCGAAACCCTAGGCCGAATAAAATGGTCGGATCGGAAGTGAAATTTTTTCGCTCGAAATTTTACGAGCATGTGCGGAACTTATAGGCAATCGTATCGGTAGGTGACACGAAGTGATTCGAGTTCGTTTCCCCCCCATTTTCTTTAACGAACGATAACTTTTTGTGAAAATAACAAGTGCCCCGAACCCGGCCGAAACGACTCGAATTACACTTCGAGACCCGCCGACATGATCGCCACGATGCACAGAGCACCCTCGTAAATTTTCGGGACGTTTCATTTTTTCACAACCAGGACCGAAACCCTAGGCCGAACAAAATGGTCGGGTCCGAAGTGAAATTTTTTCGCTCGAAATTTTACGAGCTTGTGCAGAACTTCTAGGCAATCATATCGGCAGGTGACACGAAGTGATTCGAGTTCGTTTGCCCCCCCATTTTCTTTAACGAACGATAAGTTTTTGTCAAAACAACAAGTGCCCCGATCCCGGCCGAAACGACTCGAATTACACTTCGAGACCCGCCGACATGATCGCCACGATGCACAGAGCACCCTCGTAAATTTTCGGGACGTTTCATTTTTTCACAACCAGGACCGAAACCCTAGGCCGAACAAAATGGTTGGATGCGAAGTGAAATTTTTTCGCTCGAAATTTTACGAGCATGTGCGGAACTTCTAGGCAATCATATCGGTAGGTGACACGAAGTGATTCGAGTTCGTTTGCCCCCCCATTTTCTTTAACGAACGATAACTTTTTGTGAAAATAACAAGTGCCCCGATCTCGGCCGAAACGACTCGAATTACACTTCGAGAGCCGCCGACATGATCGCCACGATGCACAGAGCACCCTCGTAAATTTTCGGGCAAATCGGACGACATTATATTTTTTCACCACCAGGATCGAAACCCTAGGCCGAACAAAATGGTCGGATGCGAAGTGAAATTTTTTCGCTCGAAATTTTACGAGCATGTGCGGAACTTCTAGGCAATCATATCGGCAGGTGACACGAAGTGATTCAAGTTCGTTTGACCCCCCATTTTCTTTAACGAACGATAACTTTTTTTGAAAATAACAAGTGCCCCGAACCCGGCCGAAACGACTCGAATTACACTTCAAGACCCGCCGACATGATCGCCATGATGCACAGAGCACCCTCGTAAATTTTCGGGACGTTTCATTTTTTCACAACCAGGACCGAAACCCTAGGCCGAACAAAATGGTCGGATGCGAAGTGAAATTTTTTCGCTCGAAATTTTACGAGCTTGTGCAGAACTTCTAGGCAATCTTATCGGTAGGTGACACGAAGTGATTCGAGTTCGTTTGCCCCCCCATTTTCATTAACGAACGATAACTTTTTGTGAAAATAACAAGTGCCCCGAACCCGGCCGAAACGGCTCGAATTACACTTCGAGACCCGCCGACATGATCGCCACGATGCACAGAGCACCCTCGTAAATTTTCGAGCAAATCGGACGACGTTGTATTTTTTCACAACCAGGACCGAAACCCTAGGGCGAACAAAATGGTCGGATGCGAAGTGAAATTTTTTCGCTCGAAATTTTACGAGCTTGTGCAGAACTTCTAGGCAATCATATCGGTAGGTGACACGAAGTGATTCGAGTTCGTTTGCCCCCTCATTTTCTTTAACGAACGATAACTTTTTGTGAAAATAACAAGTGCCCCGAACCCGGCCGAAACGACTCGAATTACACTTCGAGACCCGCCGACATGATCGCCACGATGCACAGAGCACCCTCGTAAATTTTCGGGACGTTTCATTTTTTCACAACCAGGACCGAAACCCTAGGCCGAACAAAATGGTCGGATGCGAAGTGAAATTTTTTCGCTCGAAATTTTACGAGCATGTGCGGAACTTGTAGGCAATCATATCGGTAGGTGACACGAAGTGATTCGAGTTCGTTTCCCCCCCATTTTCTTTAACGAACGATAACTTTTTGTGAAAATAACAAGTGCCCCGAACCCGGCCGAAACGACTCGAATTACACTTCGAGACCCGCCGACATGATCGCCACGATGCACAGAGCACCCTCGTAAATTTTCGGGGCGTTTCATTTTTTCACAACCAGGACCGAAACCCTAGGCCGAACAAAATGGTCGGATGCGAAGTGAAATTTTTTCGCTCGAAATTTTACGAGCATGTGCGGAACTTGTAGGCAATCATATCGGTAGGTGACACGAAGTGATTCGTGTTCGTTTCCCCCCCATTTTCTTTAACGAACGATAACTTTTTGTGAAAATAACAAGTGCCCCGAACCCGGCCGAAACGACTCGAATTACACTTCGAGACCCGCCGACATGATCGCCACGATGCACAGAGCACCCTCGTAAATTTTCGGGACGTTTCATTTTTTCACAACCAGGACCGAAACCCTAGGCCGAATAAAATGGTCGGATCGGAAGTGAAATTTTTTCGCTCGAAATTTTACGAGCATGTGCGGAACTTATAGGCAATCGTATCGGTAGGTGACACGAAGTGATTCGAGTTCGTTTCCCCCCCATTTTCTTTAACGAACGATAACTTTTTGTGAAAATAACAAGTGCCCCGAACCCGGCCGAAACGACTCGAATTACACTTCGAGACCCGCCGACATGATCGCCATGATGCACAGAGCACCCTCGTAAATTTTCGGGACGTTTCATTTTTTCACAACCAGGACCGAAACCCTAGGCCGAACAAAATGGTCGGGTCCGAAGTGAAATTTTTTCGCTCGAAATTTTACGAGCTTGTGCAGAACTTCTAGGCAATCATATCGGCAGGTGACACGAAGTGATTCGAGTTCGTTTGCCCCCCCATTTTCTTTAACGAATGATAAGTTTTTGTCAAAACAACAAGTGCCCCGATCACGGCCGAAACGACTCGAATTACACTTCGAGACCCGCCGACATGATCGCCACGATGCACAGAGCACCCTCGTAAATTTTCGGGACGTTTCATTTTTTCACAACCAGGACCGAAACCTTAGGCCGAACAAAATGGTCGGATGCGAAGTGAAATTTTTTCGCTCGAAATTTTACGAGCATGTGCGGAACTTCTAGGCAATCATATCGGTAGGTGACACGAAGTGATTCGAGTTCGTTTGCCCCCCCATTTTCTTTAACGAACGATAACTTTTTGTGAAAATAACAAGTGCCCCGATCTCGGCCGAAACGACTCGAATTACACTTCGAGACCCGCCGACATGATCGCCACGATGCACAGAGCACCCTCGTAAATTTTCGGGACGTTTCATTTTTTCACAACCAGGACCGAAACCCTAGGCCGAACAACATGGTCGGATGCGAAGTGAAATTTTTTCGCTCGAAATTTTACGAGCTTGTGCAGAACTTCTAGGCAATCATATCGGCAGGTGACACGAAGTGATTCGAGTTCGTTTGCCCCCCCATTTCTTTTAACGAACGATAACTTTTTGTGAAAATAACAAGTGCCCCGATCTCGGCCGAAACGACTCGAATTACACTTCGAGAGCCGCCGACATGATCGCCACGATGCACAGAGCACCCTCGTAAATTTTCGGGCAAATCGGACGACGTTATATTTTTTCACCACCAGGACCGAAACCCTAGGCCGAACAAAATGGTCGGATGCGAAGTGAAATTTTTTCGCTCGAAATTTTACGAGCATGTGCGGAACTTCTAGGCAATCATATCGGCAGGTGACACGAAGTGATTCAGGTTCGTTTGACCCCCCATTTTCCTTAACGAACGATAACTTTTTGTGAAAATAACAAGTGCCCCGAACCCGGCCGAAACGACTCGAATTACACTTCGAGACCCGCCGACATGATCGCCATGATGCACAGAGCACCCTCGTAAATTTTCGGGACGTTTCATTTTTTCACAACCAGGACCGAAACCCTAGGCCGAACAAAATGGTCGGATGCGAAGTGAAATTTTTTCGCTCGAAATTTTACGAGCTTGTGCAGAACTTCTAGGCAATCATATCGGTAGGTGACACGAAGTGATTCGAGTTCGTTTGCCCCCCCATTTTCATTAACGAACGATAACTTTTTGTGAAAATAACAAGTGCCCCGAACCCGGCCGAAACGACTCGAATTACACTTCGAGACCCGCCGACATGATCGCCACGATGCACAGAGCACCCTCGTAAATTTTCGGGCAAATCGGACGACGTTGTATTTTTTCACAACCAGGACCGAAAGCCTAGGCCGAACAAAATGGTCGGATGCGAAGTGAAATTTTTTCGCTCGAAATTTTACGAGCTTGTGCAGAACTTCTAGGCAATCATATCGGTAGGTGACACGAAGTGATTCGAGTTCGTTTGCCCCCCCATTTTCTTTAACGAACGATAACTTTTTGTGAAAATAACAAGTGCCCCGAACCCGGCCGAAACGACTCGAATTACACTTCGAGACCCGCCGACATGATCGCCATGATGCACAGAGCACCCTCGTAAATTTTCGGGACGTTTCATTTTTTCACAACCAGGACCGAAACCCTAGGCCGAACAAAATGGTCGGATGCGAAGTGAAATTTTTTCGCTCGAAATTTTACGAGCTTGTGCAGAACTTCTAGGCAATCATATCGGTAGGTGACACGAAGTGATTCGAGTTCGTTTGCCCCCCCATTTTCATTAACGAACGATAACTTTTTGTGAAAATAACAAGTGCCCCGAACCCGGCCGAAACGACTCGAATTACACTTCGAGACCCGCCGACATGATCGCCACGATGCACAGAGCACCCTCGTAAATTTTCGGGCAAATCGGACGACGTTGTATTTTTTCACAACCAGGACCGAAAGCCTAGGCCGAACAAAATGGTCGGATGCGAAGTGAAATTTTTTCGCTCGAAATTTTACGAGCTTGTGCAGAACTTCTAGGCAATCATATCGGTAGGTGACACGAAGTGATTCGAGTTCGTTTGCCCCCCCATTTTCTTTAACGAACGATAACTTTTTGTGAAAATAACAAGTGCCCCGAACCCGGCCGAAACGACTCGAATTACACTTCGAGACCCGCCGACATGATCGCCACGATGCACAGAGCACCCTCGTAAATTTTCGGGACGTTTCATTTTTTCACAACCAGGACCGAAACCCTAGGCCGAACAAAATGGTCGGATGCGAAGTGAAATTTTTTCGCTCGAAATTTTACGAGCATGTGCGGAACTTGTAGGCAATCGTATCGGTAGGTGACACGAAGTGATTCGAGTTCGTTTCCCCCCCATTTTCTTTAACGAACGATAACTTTTTGTGAAAATAACAAGTGCCCCGAACCCGGCCGAAACGACTCGAATTACACTTCGAGACCCGCCGACATGATCGCCACGATGCACAGAGCACCCTCGTAAATTTTCGGGACGTTTCATTTTTTCACAACCAGGACCGAAACCCTAGGCCGAATAAAATGGTCGGATCGGAAGTGAAATTTTTTCGCTCGAAATTTTACGAGCATGTGCGGAACTTATAGGCAATCGTATCGGTAGGTGACACGAAGTGATTCGAGTTCGTTTCCCCCCCATTTTCTTTAACGAACGATAACTTTTTGTGAAAATAACTAGTGCCCCGAACCCGGCCGAAACGACTCGAATTACACTTCGAGACCCGCCGACATGATCGCCACGATGCACAGAGCACCCTCGTAAATTTTCGGGACGTTTCATTTTTTCACAACCAGGACCGAAACCCTAGGCCGAACAAAATGGTCGGGTCCGAAGTGAAATTTTTTCGCTCGAAATTTTACGAGCTTGTGCAGAACTTCTAGGCAATCGTATTGGCAGTTGACACGAAGTGATTCGAGTTCGTTTGCCCCCCCAATTTCTTAAACGAACGATAAGTTTTTGTCAAAACAACAAGTGCCCCGATCCCGGCCGAAACGACTCGAATTACACTTCGAGACCCGCCGACATGATCGCCACGATGCACAGAGCACCCTCGTAAATTTTTGGGACGTTTCATTTTTTCACAACCAGGACCGAAACCCTAGGCCGAACAAAATGGTTGGATGCGAAGTGAAATTTTTTCGCTCGAAATTTTACGAGCATGTGCGGAACTTCTAGGCAATCATATCGGTAGGTGACACGAAGTGATTCGAGTTCGTTTGCCCCCCCATTTTCTTTAACGAACGATAACTTTTTGTGAAAATAACAAGTGCCCGATCTCGGCCGAAACGACTCGAATTACACTTCGAGACCCGCCGACATGATCGCCACGATGCACAGAGCACCCTCGTAAATTTTCGGGACGTTTCATTTTTTCACAACCAGGACCGAAACCCTAGGCCGAACAACATGGTCGGATGCGAAGTGAAATTTTTTCGCTCGAAATTTTACGAGCTTGTGCAGAACTTCTAGGCAATCATATCGGCAGGTGACACGAAGTGATTCGAGTTCGTTTGCCCCCCCATTTCTTTTAACGAACGATAACTTTTTGTGAAAATAACAAGTGCCCCGATCTCGGCCGAAACGACTCGAATTACACTTCGAGAGCCGCCGACATGATCGCCACGATGCACAGAGCACCCTCGTAAATTTTCGGGCAAATCGGACGACGTTATATTTTTTCACCACCAGGACCGAAACCCTAGGCCGAACAAAATGGTCGGATGCGAAGTGAAATTTTTTCGCTCGAAATTTTACGAGCATGTGCGGAACTTCTAGGCAATCATATCGGCAGGTGACACGAAGTGATTCAGGTTCGTTTGACCCCCCATTTTCCTTAACGAACGATAACTTTTTGTGAAAATAACAAGTGCCCCGAACCCGGCCGAAACGACTCGAATTACACTTCGAGACCCGCCGACATGATCGCCATGATGCACAGAGCACCCTCGTAAATTTTCGGGACGTTTCATTTTTTCACAACCAGGACCGAAACCCTAGGCTGAACAAAATGGTCGGATGCGAAGTGAAATTTTTTCGCTCGAAATTTTACGAGCATGTGCGGAACTTCTAGGCAATCATATCGGTAGGTGACACGAAGTGATTCGAGTTCGTTTGCCCCCCCATTTTCTTTAACGAACGATAACTTTTTGTGAAAATAACAAGTGCCCGATCTCGGCCGAAACGACTCGAATTACACTTCGAGACCCGCCGACATGATCGCCACGATGCACAGAGCACCCTCGTAAATTTTCGGGACGTTTCATTTTTTCACAACCAGGACCGAAACCCTAGGCCGAACAACTTGGTCGGATGCGAAGTGAAATTTTTTCGCTCGAAATTTTACGAGCTTGTGCAGAACTTCTAGGCAATCATATCGGCAGGTGACGCGAAGTGATTCGAGTTCGTTTGCCCCCCCATTTCCTTTAACGAACGATAACTTTTTGTGAAAATAACAAGTGCCCCGATCTCGGCCGAAACGACTCGAATTACACTTCGAGAGCCGCCGACATGATCGCCACGATGCACAGAGCACCCTCGTAAATTTTCGGGCAAATCGGACGACGTTATATTTTTTCACCACCAGGACCGAAACCCTAGGCCGAACAAAATGGTCGGATGCGAAGTGAAATTTTTTCGCTCGAAATTTTACGAGCATGTGCGGAACTTCTAGGCAATCATATCGGCAGGTGACACGAAGTGATTCAAGTTCGTTTGACCCCCCATTTTCTTTAATGAACGATAACTTTTTTTGAAAATAACAAGTGCCCCGAACCCGGCCGAAACGACTCGAATTACACTTCAAGACCCGCCGACATGATCGCCATGATGCACAGAGCACCCTCGTAAATTTTCGGGACGTTTCATTTTTTCACAACCAGGACCGAAACCCTAGGCCGAACAAAATGGTCGGATGCGAAGTGAAATTTTTTCGCTCGAAATTTTACGAGCTTGTGCAGAACTTCTAGGCAATCATATCGGTAGGTGACACGAAGTGATTCGAGTTCGTTTGCCCCCCCATTTTCATTAACGAACGATAACTTTTTGTGAAAATAACAAGTGCCCCGAACCCGGCCGAAACGACTCGAATTACACTTCGAGACCCGCCGACATGATCGCCACGATGCACAGAGCACCCTCGTAAATTTTCGAGCAAATCGGACGACGTTGTATTTTTTCACAACCAGGACCGAAACCCTAGGCCGAACAAAATGGTCGGATGCGAAGTGAAATTTTTTCGCTCGAAATTTTACGAGCTTGTGCAGAACTTCTAGGCAATCATATCGGTAGGTGACACGAAGTGATTCGAGTTCGTTTGCCCCCCCATTTTCTTTAACGAACGATAACTTTTTGTGAAAATAACAAGTGCCCCGAACCCGGCCGAAACGACTCGAATTACACTTCGAGACCCGCCGACATGATCGCCACGATGCACAGAGCACCCTCGTAAATTTTCGGGACGTTTCATTTTTTCACAACCAGGACCGAAACCCTAGGCTGAACAAAATGGTCGGATGCGAAGTGAAATTTTTTCGCTCGAAATTTTACGAGCATGTGCGGAACTTGTAGGCAATCATATCGGTAGGTGACACGAAGTGATTCGAGTTCGTTTCCCCCCCCATTTTCTTTAACGAACGATAACTTTTTGTGAAAATAACAAGTGCCCCGAACCCGGCCGAAACGACTCGAATTACACTTCGAGACCCGCCGACATGATCGCCACGATGCACAGAGCACCCTCGTAAATTTTCGGGGCGTTTCATTTTTTCACAACCAGGACCGAAACCCTAGGCCGAACAAAATGGTCGGATGCGAAGTGAAATTTTTTCGCTCGAAAGTTTACGAGCATGTGCGGAACTTGTAGGCAATCATATCGGTAGGTGACACGAAGTGATTCGTGTTCGTTTCCCCCCCATTTTCTTTAACGAACGATAACTTTTTGTGAAAATAACAAGTGCCCCGAACCCGGCCGAAACGACTCGAATTACACTTCGAGACCCGCCGACATAATCGCCACGATGCACAGAGCACCCTCGTAAATTTTCGGGACGTTTCATTTTTTCACAACCAGGACCGAAACCCTAGGCCGAACAAAATGGTCGGGTCCGAAGTGAAATTTTTTCGCTCGAAATTTTACGAGCTTGTGCAGAACTTCTAGGCAATCATATCGGCAGGTGACACGAAGTGATTCGAGTTCGTTTGCCCCCCCATTTTCTTTAACGAACGATAAGTTTTTGTCAAAACAACAAGTGCCCCGATCCCGGCCGAAACGACTCGAATTACACTTCGAGACCCGCCGACATGATCGCCACGATGCACAGAGCACCCTCGTAAATTTTCGGGAGGTTTCATTTTTTCACAACCAGGACCGAAACCCTAGGCCGAACAAAATGGTCGGGTCCGAAGTGAAATTTTTTCGCTCGAAATTTTACGAGCTTGTGCAGAACTTCTAGGCAATCATATCGGCAGGTGACACGAAGTGATTCGAGTTCGTTTGCCCCTCCATTTTCTTTAACGAACGATAAGTTTTTGTCAAAACAACAAGTGCCCCGATCCCGGCCGAAACGACTCGAATTACACTTCGAGACCCGCCGACATGATCGCCACGATGCACAGAGCACCCTCGTAAATTTTCGGGACGTTTCATTTTTTCACAACCAGGACCGAAACCCTAGGCCGAATAAAATGGTCGGATCGGAAGTGAAATTTTTTCGCTCGAAATTTTACGAGCATGTGCGGAACTTTTAGGCAATCGTATCGGTAGGTGACACGAAGTGATTCGAGTTTGTTTCCCCCCCATTTTCTTTAACGAACGATAACTTTTTGTGAAAATAACAAGTGCCCCGAACCCGGCCGAAACGACTCGAATTACACTTCGAGACCCGCCGACATGATCGCCACGATGCACAGAGCACCCTCGTAAATTTTCTGGACGTTTCATTTTTTCACAACCAGGACCGAAACCCTAGGCCGAATAAAATG
The DNA here is from genome assembly GCF_965113065.1 of Corylus avellana. Taxonomy (NCBI): domain Eukaryota; kingdom Viridiplantae; phylum Streptophyta; class Magnoliopsida; order Fagales; family Betulaceae; genus Corylus; species Corylus avellana. Next base: position 14,456,473 of record NC_142495.1, on the reverse strand, counting down.
GTAGCATCGGAATTGAAATTTTTTCGCTCGAAATTTTACGAGCATGTGCGGAACTTATAGGCAATCGTATCGGTAGGTGACACGAAGTGATTCGAGTTCGTTTCCCCCCCATTTTCTTTAACGAACGATAACTTTTTGTGAAAATAACAAGTGCCCCGAACCCGGCCGAAACGACTCGAATTACACTTCGAGACCCGCCGACATGATCGCCACGATGCACGGAGCACCCTCGTAAATTTTTGGGACGTTTCATTTTTTCACAACCAGGACCGAAACCCTAGGCCGAACAAAATGGTCGGGTCCGAAGTGAAATTTTTTCGCTCGAAATTTTACGAGCTTGTGCAGAACTTCTAGGCAATCATATCGGCAGGTGACACGAAGTGATTCGAGTTCGTTTGCCCCCCCATTTTCTTTAACGAACGATAAGTTTTTGTCAAAACAACAAGTGCCCCGATCCCGGCCGAAACGACTCGAATTACATTTCGAGACCCGCTGACATGATCGCCACGATGCACAGAGCACCCTCGTAAATTTTCGGGACGTTTCATTTTTTCACAACCAGGACCGAAACCCTAGGCCGAACAAAATGGTCGGATACGAAGTGAAATTTTTTCGCTCGAAATTTTACGAGCTTGTGCAGAACTTCTAGGCAACCATATTGGCAGTTGACACGAAGTGATTCGAGTTCGTTTGCCCCCCCAATTTCTTTAACGAACGATAAGTTTTTGTCAAAACAACAAGTGCCACGATCTCGGCCGAAACGACTCGAATTACACTTCGAGACCCGCCGACATGATCGCCACGATGCACAGAGCACCCTCGTAAATTTTTGAGACCTTTCATTTTTTCACAACCAGGACCGAAACCCTAGGCCGAACAAAATGGTCGGATACGAAGTGAAATTTTTTCGCTCGAAATTTTACGAGCTTGTGCAGAACTTCTAGGCAACCATATTGGCAGTTGACACGAAGTGATTCGAGTTCGTTTGCCCCCCCAATTTCTTTAACGAACGATAAGTTTTTGTCAAAACAGCAAGTGCCCCGATCCCGGCCGAAACGACTCGAATTACACTTCGAGACCCGCCGACATGATCGCCACGATGCACAGAGCACCCTCGTAAATTTTCGGGACGTTTCATTTTTTCACAACCAGGACCGAAACCCTAGGCCGAACAAAATGGTCGGATGCGAAGTGAAATTTTTTCGCTCGAAATTTTACGAGCTTGTGCAGAACTTCTAGGCAATCTTATCGGTAGGTGACACGAAGTGATTCGAGTTCGTTTGCCCCCCCATTTTCATTAACGAACGATAACTTTTTGTGAAAATAACAAGTGCCCCGAACCCGGCCGAAACGACTCGAATTACACTTCGAGACCCGCCGACATGATCGCCACGATGCACAGAGCACCCTCGTAAATTTTCGAGCAAATCGGACGACGTTGTATTTTTTCACAACCAGGACCGAAACCCTAGGCCGAACAAAATGGTCGGATGCGAAGTGAAATTTTTTCGCTCGAAATTTTACGAGCTTGTGCAGAACTTCTAGGCAATCATATCGGTAGGTGACACGAAGTGATTCGAGTTCGTTTGCCCCCCCATTTTCTTTAACGAACGATAACTTTTTGTGAAAATAACAAGTGCCCCGAACCCGGCCGAAACGACTCGAATTACACTTCGAGACCCGCCGACATGATCGCCACGATGCACAGAGCACCCTCGTAAATTTTCGGGACGTTTCATTTTTTCACAACCAGGACCGAAACCCTAGGCTGAACAAAATGGTCGGATGCGAAGTGAAATTTTTTCGCTCGAAATTTTACGAGCATGTGCGGAACTTGTAGGCAATCATATCGGTAGGTGACACGAAGTGATTCGAGTTCGTTTCCCCCCCCATTTTCTTTAACGAACGATAACTTTTTGTGAAAATAACAAGTGCCCCGAACCCGGCCGAAACGACTCGAATTACACTTCGAGACCCGCCGACATGATCGCCACGATGCACAGAGCACCCTCGTAAATTTTCGGGGCGTTTCATTTTTTCACAACCAGGACCGAAACCCTAGGCCGAACAAAATGGTCGGGTCCGAAGTGAAATTTTTTCGCTCGAAATTTTACGAGCTTGTGCAGAACTTCTAGGCAATCATATCGGCAGGTGACACGAAGTGATTCGAGTTCGTTTGCCCCCCCATTTTCTTTAACGAACGATAAGTTTTTGTCAAAACAACAAGTGCCCCGATCCCGGCCGAAACGACTCGAATTACATTTCGAGACCCGCTGACATGATCGCCACGATGCACAGAGCACCCTCGTAAATTTTCGGGACGTTTCATTTTTTCACAACCAGGACCGAAACCCTAGGCCGAACAAAATGGTCGGATGCGAAGTGAAATTTTTTCGCTCGAAATTTTACGAGCTTGTGCAGAACTTCTAGGCAATCTTATCGGTAGGTGACACGAAGTGATTCGAGTTCGTTTGCCCCCCCATTTTCATTAACGAACGATAACTTTTTGTGAAAATAACAAGTGCCCCGAACCCGGCCGAAACGACTCGAATTACACTTCGAGACCCGCCGACATGATCGCCACGATGCACAGAGCACCCTCGTAAATTTTCGAGCAAATCGGACGACGTTGTATTTTTTCACAACCAGGACCGAAACCCTAGGCCGAACAAAATGGTCGGATGCGAAGTGAAATTTTTTCGCTCGAAATTTTACGAGCTTGTGCAGAACTTCTAGGCAATCATATCGGTAGGTGACACGAAGTGATTCGAGTTCGTTTGCCCCCCCATTTTCTTTAACGAACGATAACTTTTTGTGAAAATAACAAGTGCCCCGAACCCGGCCGAAACGACTCGAATTACACTTCGAGACCCGCCGACATGATCGCCACGATGCACAGAGCACCCTCGTAAATTTTCGGGACGTTTCATTTTTTCACAACCAGGACCGAAACCCTAGGCTGAACAAAATGGTCGGATGCGAAGTGAAATTTTTTCGCTCGAAATTTTACGAGCATGTGCGGAACTTGTAGGCAATCATATCGGTAGGTGACACGAAGTGATTCGAGTTCGTTTCCCCCCCCATTTTCTTTAACGAACGATAACTTTTTGTGAAAATAACAAGTGCCCCGAACCCGGCCGAAACGACTCGAATTACACTTCGAGACCCGCCGACATGATCGCCACGATGCACAGAGCACCCTCGTAAATTTTCGGGGCGTTTCATTTTTTCACAACCAGGACCGAAACCCTAGGCCGAACAAAATGGTCGGATGCGAAGTGAAATTTTTTCGCTCGAAAGTTTACGAGCATGTGCGGAACTTGTAGGCAATCATATCGGTAGGTGACACGAAGTGATTCGTGTTCGTTTCCCCCCCATTTTCTTTAACGAACGATAACTTTTTGTGAAAATAACAAGTGCCCCGAACCCGGCCGAAACGACTCGAATTACACTTCGAGACCCGCCGACATAATCGCCACGATGCACAGAGCACCCTCGTAAATTTTCGGGACGTTTCATTTTTTCACAACCAGGACCGAAACCCTAGGCCGAACAAAATGGTCGGGTCCGAAGTGAAATTTTTTCGCTCGAAATTTTACGAGCTTGTGCAGAACTTCTAGGCAATCATATCGGCAGGTGACACGAAGTGATTCGAGTTCGTTTGCCCCCCCATTTTCTTTAACGAACGATAAGTTTTTGTCAAAACAACAAGTGCCCCGATCCCGGCCGAAACGACTCGAATTACACTTCGAGACCCGCCGACATGATCGCCACGATGCACAGAGCACCCTCGTAAATTTTCGGGACGTTTCATTTTTTCACAACCAGGACCGAAACCCTAGGCCGAACAAAATGGTCGGGTCCGAAGTGAAATTTTTTCGCTCGAAATTTTACGAGCTTGTGCAGAACTTCTAGGCAATCATATCGGCAGGTGACACGAAGTGATTCGAGTTCGTTTGCCCCTCCATTTTCTTTAACGAACGATAAGTTTTTGTCAAAACAACAAGTGCCCCGATCCCGGCCGAAACGACTCGAATTACACTTCGAGACCCGCCGACATGATCGCCACGATGCACAGAGCACCCTCGTAAATTTTCGGGACGTTTCATTTTTTCACAACCAGGACCGAAACCCTAGGCCGAATAAAATGGTCGGATCGGAAGTGAAATTTTTTCGCTCGAAATTTTACGAGCATGTGCGGAACTTTTAGGCAATCGTATCGGTAGGTGACACGAAGTGATTCGAGTTTGTTTCCCCCCCATTTTCTTTAACGAACGATAACTTTTTGTGAAAATAACAAGTGCCCCGAACCCGGCCGAAACGACTCGAATTACACTTCGAGACCCGCCGACATGATCGCCACGATGCACAGAGCACCCTCGTAAATTTTCTGGACGTTTCATTTTTTCACAACCAGGACCGAAACCCTAGGCCGAATAAAATGGTAGCATCGGAATTGAAATTTTTTCGCTCGAAATTTTACGAGCATGTGCGGAACTTATAGGCAATCGTATCGGTAGGTGACACGAAGTGATTCGAGTTCGTTTCCCCCCCATTTTCTTTAACGAACGATAACTTTTTGTGAAAATAACAAGTGCCCCGAACCCGGCCGAAACGACTCGAATTACACTTCGAGACCCGCCGACATGATCGCCACGATGCACGGAGCACCCTCGTAAATTTTTGGGACGTTTCATTTTTTCACAACCAGGACCGAAACCCTAGGCCGAACAAAATGGTCGGGTCCGAAGTGAAATTTTTTCGCTCGAAATTTTACGAGCTTGTGCAGAACTTCTAGGCAATCATATCGGCAGGTGACACGAAGTGATTCGAGTTCGTTTGCCCCCCCATTTTCTTTAACGAACGATAAGTTTTTGTCAAAACAACAAGTGCCCCGATCCCGGCCGAAACGACTCGAATTACATTTCGAGACCCGCTGACATGATCGCCACGATGCACAGAGCACCCTCGTAAATTTTCGGGACGTTTCATTTTTTCACAACCAGGACCGAAACCCTAGGCCGAACAAAATGGTCGGATACGAAGTGAAATTTTTTCGCTCGAAATTTTACGAGCTTGTGCAGAACTTCTAGGCAACCATATTGGCAGTTGACACGAAGTGATTCGAGTTCGTTTGCCCCCCCAATTTCTTTAACGAACGATAAGTTTTTGTCAAAACAACAAGTGCCACGATCTCGGCCGAAACGACTCGAATTACACTTCGAGACCCGCCGACATGATCGCCACGATGCACAGAGCACCCTCGTAAATTTTTGAGACCTTTCATTTTTTCACAACCAGGACCGAAACCCTAGGCCGAACAAAATGGTCGGATACGAAGTGAAATTTTTTCGCTCGAAATTTTACGAGCTTGTGCAGAACTTCTAGGCAACCATATTGGCAGTTGACACGAAGTGATTCGAGTTCGTTTGCCCCCCCAATTTCTTTAACGAACGATAAGTTTTTGTCAAAACAACAAGTGCCCCGATCCCGGCCGAAACGACTCGAATTACACTTCGAGACCCGCCGACATGATCGCCACGATGCACAGAGCACCCTCGTAAATTTTCGGGACGTTTCATTTTTTCACAACCAGGACCGAAACCCTAGGCCGAACAAAATGGTCGGATGCGAAGTGAAATTTTTTCGCTCGAAATTTTACGAGCATGTGCGGAACTTGTAGGCAATCATATCGGTAGGTGACACGAAGTGATTCGAGTTCGTTTCCCCCCCATTTTCTTTAACGAACGATAACTTTTTGTGAAAATAACAAGTGCCCCGAACCCGGCCGAAACGACTCGAATTACACTTCGAGACCCGCCGACATGATCGCCACGATGCACAGAGCACCCTCGTAAATTTTCGGGACGTTTCATTTTTTCACAACCAGGACCGAAACCCTAGGCCGAACAAAATGGTCGGATGCGAAGTGAAATTTTTTCGCTCGAAATTTTACGAGCTTGTGCGGAACTTATAGGCAATCACATCGGAAGGTGACACGAAGTGATTCGAGTTCGTTTGCCCCCCCATTTTCTTTAACGAACGATAACTTTTTGTGAAAATATCAAGTGCCCCGAACCCGGCCGAAACGACTCGAATTACACTTCGAGAGCCGCCGACATGATCGCCACGATGCACAGAGCACCCTCGTAAATTTTCGGGACGTTTCATTTTTTCACAACCAGGACCGAAACCCTAGGCCGAACAAAATGGTCGGATACGAAGTGAAATTTTTTCGCTCGAAATTTTACGAGCTTGTGCAGAACTTCTAGGCAACCATATTGGCAGTTGACACGAAGTGATTCGAGTTCGTTTGCCCCCCCAATTTCTTTAACGAACGATAAGTTTTTGTCAAAACAACAAGTGCCACGATCTCGGCCGAAACGACTCGAATTACACTTCGAGACCCGCCGACATGATCGCCACGATGCACAGAGCACCCTCGTAAATTTTTGAGACCTTTCATTTTTTCACAACCAGGACCGAAACCCTAGGCCGAACAAAATGGTCGGATACGAAGTGAAATTTTTTCGCTCGAAATTTTACGAGCTTGTGCAGAACTTCTAGGCAACCATATTGGCAGTTGACACGAAGTGATTCGAGTTCGTTTGCCCCCCCAATTTCTTTAACGAACGATAAGTTTTTGTCAAAACAACAAGTGCCCCGATCCCGGCCGAAACGACTCGAATTACACTTCGAGACCCGCCGACATGATCGCCACGATGCACAGAGCACCCTCGTAAATTTTCGGGACGTTTCATTTTTTCACAACCAGGACCGAAACCCTAGGCCGAACAAAATGGTCGGATGCGAAGTGAAATTTTTTCGCTCGAAATTTTACGAGCATGTGCGGAACTTGTAGGCAATCATATCGGTAGGTGACACGAAGTGATTCGAGTTCGTTTCCCCCCCATTTTCTTTAACGAACGATAACTTTTTGTGAAAATAACAAGTGCCCCGAACCCGGCCGAAACGACTCGAATTACACTTCGAGACCCGCCGACATGATCGCCACGATGCACAGAGCACCCTCGTAAATTTTCGGGACGTTTCATTTTTTCACAACCAGGACCGAAACCCTAGGCCGAACAAAATGGTCGGATGCGAAGTGAAATTTTTTCGCTCGAAATTTTACGAGCTTGTGCGGAACTTATAGGCAATCACATCGGAAGGTGACACGAAGTGATTCGAGTTCGTTTGCCCCCCCATTTTCTTTAACGAACGATAACTTTTTGTGAAAATATCAAGTGCCCCGAACCCGGCCGAAACGACTCGAATTACACTTCGAGAGCCGCCGACATGATCGCCACGATGCACAGAGCACCCTCGTAAATTTTCGGGACGTTTCATTTTTTCACAACCAGGACCGAAACCCTAGGCCGAACAAAATGGTCGGATGCGAAGTGAAATTTTTTCGCTCGAAATTTTACGAGCTTGTGCGGAACTTATAGGCAATCACATCGGAAGGTGACACGAAGTGATTCGAGTTCGTTTGCCCCCCCATTTTCTTTAACGAACGATAACTTTTTGTGAAAATATCAAGTGCCCCGAACCCGGCCGAAACGACTCGAATTACACTTCGAGAGCCGCCGACATGATCGCCACGATGCACAGAGCACCCTCGTAAATTTTCGGGACGTTTCATTTTTTCACAACCAGGACCGAAACCCTAGGCCGAACAAAATGGTCGGATGCGAAGTGAAATTTTTTCGCTCGAAATTTTACGAGCATGTGCGGAACTTGTAGGCAATCATATCGGTAGGTGACACGAAGTGATTCAAGTTCGTTTGACCCCCATTTTCTTTAACGAACGATAACTTTTTGTGAAAATAACAAGTGCCCCGAACCCGGCCGAAACGACTCGAATTACACTTCGAGACCCGCCGACATGATCGCCACGATGCACAGAGCACCCTCGTAAATTTTCGGGACGTTTCATTTTTTCACAACCAGGACCGAAACCCTAGGCCGAACAAAATGGTCGGATCCGAAGTGAAATTTTTTCGCTCGAAATTTTACGAGCTTGTGCAGAACTTCTAGGCAATCATATCGGCAGGTGACACGAAGTGATTCGAGTTCGTTTGCCCCCCCATTTTCTTTAACGAACGATAACATTTTGTCAAAATAACAAGTGCCCGATCCCGGCCGAAACGACTCGAATAACACTTCGAGACCCGCCGACATGATCGCCACGATGCACAGAGTACCCTCGTAAATTTTCGGGACGTTTCATTTTTTCACAACCAGGACCGAAACCCTAGGCCGAACAAAATGGTCGGATGCGAAGTGAAATTTTTTCGCTCGAAATTTTACGAGCATGTGCGGAACTTGTAGGCAATCATATCGGTAAGTGACACGAAGTGATTCAAGTTCGTTTGACCCCCATTTTCTTTAACGAACGATAACTTTTTGTGAAAATAACAAGTGCCCCGAACCCGGCCGAAACGACTCGAATTACACTTCGAGACCCGCCGACATGATCGCCACGATGCACAGAGCACCCTCGTAAATTTTCGGGACGTTTCATTTTTTCACAACCAGGACCGAAACCCTAGGCCGAACAAAATGGTCGGATCCGACGTGAAATTTTTTCGCTCGAAATTTTACGAGCATGTGCGGAACTTCTAGGCAATTATATCGGCAGGTGACACGAAGTGATTCAAGTTCGTTTGCCCCCCCATTTTCTTTAACGAACGATAACTTTTTGTGAAAATAACAAGTGCCCCGAACCCGGCCGAAACGACTCGAATTACACTTCGAGACCCGCCGACATGATCGCCACGATGCACAGAGCACCCTCGTAAATTTTCGGGACGTTTCATTTTTTCACAACCAGGACCGAAACCCTAGGCCGAACAAAATGGTCGGATGCGAAGTGAAATTTTTTCGCTCGAAATTTTACGAGCTTGTGCAGAACTTCTAGGCAATCATATCGGTAGGTGACACGAAGTGATTCGAGTTCGTTTGCCCCCCCATTTTCTTTAACGAACGATAAGTTTTTGTCAAAACAACAAGTGCCCCGATCCCGGCCGAAACGACTCGAATTACACTTCGAGACCCGCCTACATGATCGCCACGATGCACAGAGCACCCTCGTAAATTTTCGGGATGTTTCATTTTTTCACAACCAGGACCGAAACCCTAGGCCGAACAAAATGGTCGGATGCGAAGTGAAATTTTTTCGCTCGAAATTTTACGAGCTTGTGCAGAACTTCTAGGCAATCATATCGGTAGGTGACACGAAGTGATTCGAGTTCGTTTCCCCCCCATTTTCTTTAACGAACGATAACTTTTTGTGAAAATAACAAGTGCCCCGAACCCGGCCGAAACGACTCGAATTACACTTCGAGACCCGCCGACATGATCGCCACGATGCACAGAGCACCCTCGTAAATTTTCGGGACGTTTCATTTTTTCACAACCAGGACCGAAACCCTAGGCCGAACAAAATGGTCGGATGCGAAGTGAAATTTTTTCGCTCGAAATTTTACGAGCATGTGCGGAACTTCTAGGCAATCATATCGGTAGGTGACACGAAGTGATTCGAGTTCGTTTGCCCCCCCATTTTCTTTAACGAACGATAAATTTTTGTGAAAATAACAAGTGCCCCGATCTCGGCCGAAACGACTCGAATTACACTTCGAGACCCGCCGACATGATCGCCACGATGCACAGAGCACCCTCGCAAATTTTCGGGCAAATCGGACGACGTTGTATTTTTTCACAACCAGGACCGAAACCCTAGGCCGAACAAAATGGTCGGATGCGAAGTGAAATTTTTTCGCTCGAAATTTTACGAGCATGTGCGGAACATATAGGCAATCAGATCGGAAGGTGACACGAAGTGATTCGAGTTCGTTTGCTCCCCCATTTTCTTTAACGAACGATAACTTTTTGTGAAAATATCAAGTGCACCGAACCCGGCCGAAACGACTCGAATTACACTTCGAGACCTGTCGACATGATCGCCACGATGCACAGAGCACCCTCGTAAATTTTCGGGACGTTTCATTTTTTCACAACCAGGACCGAAACCCTAGGCCGAACAAAATGGTCGGATCCGAAGTGAAATTTTTTCGCTCGAAATTTTACGAGCATGTGCGGAACTTCTAGGCAATCATATCGGCAGGTGACACGAAGTGATTCAAGTTCGTTTGACCCCCTATTTTCTTTAACGAACGATAACTTTTTGTGAAAATAACAAGTGCCCCGAACCCGGCCGAAACGACTCGAATTACACTTCGAGACCCGCCGACATGATCGCCACGATGCATAGAGCACCCTCGTAAATTTTCGGGACGTTTCCTTTTTTCACAACCAGGACCGAAACCCTAGGCCGAACAAAATGGTCAGATCCGAAGTGAAATTTTTTCGCTCGAAATTTTACGAGCATGTGCGGAACTTATAGGCAATCAAATCGGTAGGTGACACGATGTGATTCGAGTTCGTTTCCCCCCCATTTTCTTTAACGAACGATAACTTTTTGTGAAAATAACATTTGCCCCGAACCCGGCCGAAACGACTCGAATTACACTTCGAGACCCGCCGACATGATCGCCACGATGCACAGAGCACCCTCGTAAATTTTTGGGACGTTTCATTTTTTCACAACCAGGACCGAAACCCTAGGCCGAACAAAATGGTCGGGTCCGAAGTGAAATTTTTTCGCTCGAAATTTTACGAGCTTGTGCAGAACTTCTAGGCAATCATATCGGCAGGTGACACGAAGTGATTCGAGTTCGTTTGCCCCCCCCATTTCCTTTAACGAACGATAACATTTTGTCAAAATAACAAGTGCCCGATCCCGGCCGAAACGACTCGAATAACACTTCGAGACCCGCCGACATGATCGCCACGATGCACAGAGTACCCTCGTAAATTTTCGGGACGTTTCATTTTTTCACAACCAGGACCGAAACCCTAGGCCGAACAAAATGGTCGGATGCGAAGTGAAATTTTTTCGCTCGAAATTTTAGGAGCTTTTGCAGAACTTCTAGGCAATCATATCGGCAGGTGACATGAAGTGATTCGAGTTCGTTTGCCCCCCCATTTTCTTTAACGAACGATAACTTTTTGTGAAAATAACAAGTGCCCCGATCTCGGCCGAAACGACTCGAATTACACTTCGAGACCCGCCGACATGATCGCCACGATGCACAGAGCACCCTCGTAAATTTTCGGGACGTTTCATTTTTTCACAACCAGGACCGAAACCCTAGGCCGAACAAAATGGTCGGATGCGAAGTGAAATTTTTTCGCTCGAAATTTTACGAGCTTGTGCGGAACTTATAGGCAATCACATCGGAAGGTGACACGAAGTGATTCGAGTTCGTTTGCCCCCCCATTTTCTTTAACGAACGATAACTTTTTGTGAAAATATCAAGTGCCCCGAACCCGGCCGAAACGACTCGAATTACACTTCGAGAGCCGCCGACATGATCGCCACGATGCACAGAGCATCCTCGTAAATTTTCGGGACGTTTCATTTTTTCACAACCAGGACCGAAACCCTAGGCCGAACAAAATGGTCGGATGCGAAGTGAAATTTTTTCGCTCGAAATTTTACGAGCATGTGCGGAACTTGTAGGCAATCATATCGGTAGGTGACACGAAGTGATTCAAGTTCGTTTGACCCCCATTTTCTTTAACGAACGATAACTTTTTGTGAAAATAACAAGTGCCCCGAACCCGGCCGAAACGACTCGAATTACACTTCGAGACCCGCCGACATGATCGCCACGATGCACAGAGCACCCTCGTAAATTTTCGGGACGTTTCATTTTTTCACAACCAGGACCGAAACCCTAGGCCGAACAAAATGGTCGGATCCGAAGTGAAATTTTTTCGCTCGAAATTTTACGAGCTTGTGCAGAACTTCTAGGCAATCATATCGGCAGGTGACACGAAGTGATTCGAGTTCGTTTGCCCCCCCATTTTCTTTAACGAACGATAACATTTTGTCAAAATAACAAGTGCCCGATCCCGGCCGAAACGACTCGAATAACACTTCGAGACCCGCCGACATGATCGCCACGATGCACAGAGTACCCTCGTAAATTTTCGGGACGTTTCATTTTTTCACAACCAGGACCGAAACCCTAGGCCGAACAAAATGGTCGGATGCGAAGTGAAATTTTTTCGCTCGAAATTTTACGAGCATGTGCGGAACTTGTAGGCAATCATATCGGTAGGTGACACGAAGTGATTCAAGTTCGTTTGACCCCCATTTTCTTTAACGAACGATAACTTTTTGTGAAAATAACAAGTGCCCCGAACCCGGCCGAAACGACTCGAATTACACTTCGAGACCCGCCGACATGATCGCCACGATGCACAGAGCACCCTCGTAAATTTTCGGGACGTTTCATTTTTTCACAACCAGGACCGAAACCCTAGGCCGAACAAAATGGTCGGATCCGAAGTGAAATTTTTTCGCTCGAAATTTTACGAGCATGTGCGGAACTTCTAGGCAATTATATCGGCAGGTGACACGAAGTGATTCAAGTTCGTTTGCCCCCCCATTTTCTTTAACGAACGATAACTTTTTGTGAAAATAACAAGTGCCCCGAACCCGGCCGAAACGACTCGAATTACACTTCGAGACCCGCCGACATGATCGCCACGATGCACAGAGCACCCTCGTAAATTTTCGGGACGTTTCATTTTTTCACAACCAGGACCGAAACCCTAGGCCGAACAAAATGGTCGGATGCGAAGTGAAATTTTTTCGCTCGAAATTTTACGAGCATGTGCGGAACTTCTAGGCAATTATATCGGCAGGTGACACGAAGTGATTCAAGTTCGTTTGCCCCCCCATTTTCTTTAACGAACGATAACTTTTTGTGAAAATAACAAGTGCCCCGAACCCGGCCGAAACGACTCGAATTACACTTCGAGACCCGCCGACATGATCGCCACGATGCACAGAGCACCCTCGTAAATTTTTGGGACGTTTCATTTTTTCACAACCAGGACCGAAACCCTAGGCCGAACAAAATGGTCGGATGCGAAGTGAAATTTTTTCGCTCGAAATTTTACGAGCATGTGCGGAACTTATAGGCAATCACATCGGAGGGTGACACGAAGTGATTCGAGTTCGTTTGCCCCCCCATTTTCTTTAACGAACGATAACTTTTTGTGAAAATATCAAGTGCACCGAACCCGGCCGAAACGACTCGAATTACACTTCGAGACCCGCCGACATGATCGCCACGATGCACAGAGCACCCTCGTAAATTTTCGGGACGTTTCATTTTTTCACAACCAGGACCGAAACCCTAGGCCGAACAAAATGGTCGGATCCGAAGTGAAATTTTTTCGCTCGAAATTTTACGAGCATGTGCGGAACTTCTAGGCAATCATATCGGCAGGTGACACGAAGTGATTCAAGTTCGTTTGACCCCCCATTTTCTTTAACGAACGATAACTTTTTGTGAAAATAACAAGTGCCCCGAACCCGGCCGAAACGACTCGAATTACACTTCGAGACCCGCCGACATGATCGCCACGATGCACAGAGCACCCTCGTAAATTTTCGGGACGTTTCATTTTTTCACAACCAGGACCGAAACCCTAGGCCGAATAAAATGGTCGGATCCGAAGTGAAATTTTTTCGCTCGAAATTTTACGAGCATGTGCGGAACTTATAGGCAATCATATCGGTAGGTGACACGAAGTGATTCGAGTTCGTTTCCCCCCCATTTTCTTTAACGAACGATAACTTTTTGTGAAAATAACAAGTGCCCCGAACCCCGGCCGAAACGACTCGAATTACACTTCGAGACCCGCCGACATGATCGCCACGATGCACAGAGCACCCTCCTAAATTTTCGGGACGTTTCATTTTTTCGCAACCAGGACCGAAACCCTAGGCCGAACAAAATGGTCGGATGCGAAGTGAAATTTTTTCGCTCGAAATTTTACGAGCATGTGCGGAACTTCTAGGCAATCATATCGGCAGGTGACACGAAGTGATTCAAGTTCGTTTGCCCCCCCATTTTCTTTAACGAACGATAACTTTTTGTGAAAATAACAAGTGCCCCGAACCCGGCCGAAACGACTCGAATTACACTTCGAGACCCGCCGACATGATCGCCACGATGCACAGAGCACCCTCGTAAATTTTCGGGACGTTTCATTTTTTCACAACCTTGACCGAAACCCTAGGCCGAACAAAATGGTCGGATGCGAAGTGAAATTTTTTCGCTCGAAATTTTACGAGCACGTGCGGAACTTATAGGCAATCACATCGGAAGGTGACACGAAGTGATTCGAGTTCATTTGCCCCCCCATTTTCTTTAACGAACGATAACTTTTTGTGAAAATATCAAGTGCCCCGAACCCGGCCGAAACGACTCGAATTACACTTCGAGACTCGCCGACATGATCGCCACGATGCACAGAGCACCCTCGTAAATTTTCGGGACGTTTCATTTTTTCACAACCAGGACCGAAACCCTAGGCCGAACAAAATGGTCGGATGCGAAGTGAAATTTTTTCGCTCGAAATTTTACGAGCATGTGCGGAACTTCTAGGAAATCATATCGGTAGGTGACACGAAGTGATTCAAGTTCGTTTGACCCCCCATTTTCTTTAACGAACGATAACTTTTTGTGAAAATAACAAGTGCCCCGAACCCGGCCGAAACGACTCGAATTACACTTCGAGACCCGCCGACATGATCGCCACGATGCACAGAGCACCCTCGTAAATTTTCGGGACGTTTCATTTTTTCACAACCAGGACCGAAACCCTAGGCCGAACAAAATGGTCGGATCTGAAGTGAAATTTTTTCGCTCGAAATTTTACGAGCTTGTGCAGAACTTCTAGGCAATCATATCGGCAGGTGACACGAAGTGATTCGAGTTCGTTTGCCCCCCCATTTTCTTTAACGAACGATAACATTTTGTCAAAATAACAAGTGCCCGATCCCAGCCCAAACGACTCGAATAACACTTCGAGACCTGCCGACATGATCGCCACGATGCACAGAGTACCCTCGTAAATTTTCGGGACGTTTCATTTTTTCACAACCAGGACCGAAACCCTAGGCCGAACAAAATGGTCGGATGCGAAGTGAAATTTTTTCGCTCGAAATTTTACGAGCTTTTGCAGAACTTCTAGGCAATCATATCGGCAGGTGACATGAAGTGATTCGAGTTCGTTTGCCCCCCCATTTTCTTTAACGAACGATAACTTTTTGTGAAAATAACAAGTGCCCCGATCTCGGCCGAAACGACTCGAATTACACTTCGAGACCCGCCGACATGATCGCCACGATGCACAGAGCACCCTCGTAAATTTTCGGGCAAATCGGACGACGTTGTATTTTTTCACAACCAGGACCGAAACCCTAGGCCGAACAAAATGGTCGGATGCGAAGTGAAATTTTTTCGCTCGAAATTTTACGAGCATGTGCGGAACTTATAGGGAATCACATCGGAAGGTGACACGAAGTGATTCGAGTTCGTTTGCCCCCCCATTTTCTTTAACGAGCGATAACTTTTTGTGAAAATATCAAGTGCCCCGAACCCGGCCGAAACGACTCGAATTACACTTCGAGACCCGCCGACATGATCGCCACGATGCACAGAGCACCCTCGTAAATTTTCGGGACGTTTCATTTTTTCACAACCAGGACCGAAACCCTAGGCCGAACAAAATGGTCGGATCCGAAGTGAAATTTTTTCGCTCGAAATTTTACCAGCATGTGCGGAACTTATAGGCAATCATATCGGCAGGTGACACGAAGTGATTCAAGTTCGTTTGACCCCCCATTTTCTTTAACGAACGATAACTTTTTGTGAAAATAACAAGTGCCCCGAACCCGGCCGAAACGACTCGAATTACACTTTGAGACCCGCCGACATGATCGCCACGATGCACAGAGCACCCTCGTAAATTTTCGGGACGTTTCATTTTTTCACAACCAGGACCGAAACCCTAGGCCGAATAAAATGGTCGGATCCGAAGTGAAATTTTTTCGCTCGAAATTTTACGAGCATGTGCGGAACTTATAGGCAATCATATCGGTAGGTGACACGAAGTGATTCGAGTTCGTTTCCCCCCCATTTTCTTTAACGACCGATAACTTTTTGTGAAAATAACAAGTGCCCCGAACCCGGCCGAAACGACTCGAATTACACTTTGAGACCCGCCGACATGATCGCCACGATGCACAGAGCACCCTCGTAAATTTTCGGGACGTTTCATTTTTTCACAACCAGGACCGAAACCCTAGGCCGAATAAAATGGTCGGATCCGAAGTGAAATTTTTTCGCTCGAAATTTTACGAGCATGTGCGGAACTTATAGGCAATCATATCGGTAGGTGACACGAAGTGATTCGAGTTCGTTTCCCCCCCATTTTCTTTAACGAACGATAACTTTTTGTGAAAATAACAAGTGCCCCGAACCCCGGCCGAAACGACTCGAATTACACTTCGAGACCCGCCGACATGATCGCCACGATGCACAGAGCACCCTCCTAAATTTTCGGGACGTTTCATTTTTTCGCAACCAGGACCGAAACCCTAGGCCGAACAAAATGGTCGGATGCGAAGTGAAATTTTTTCGCTCGAAATTTTACGAGCATGTGCGGAACTTCTAGGCAATCATATCGGCAGGTGACACGAAGTGATTCAAGTTCGTTTGCCCCCCCATTTTCTTTAACGAACGATAACTTTTTGTGAAAATAACAAGTGCCCCGAACCCGGCCGAAACGACTCGAATTACACTTCGAGACCCGCCGACATGATCGCCACGATGCACAGAGCACCCTCGTAAATTTTCGGGACGTTTCATTTTTTCACAACCAGGACCGAAACCCTAGGCCGAACAAAATGGTCGGATGCGAAGTGAAATTTTTTCGCTCGAAATTTTACGAGCACGTGCGGAACTTATAGGCAATCACATCGGAAGGTGACACGAAGTGATTCGAGTTCGTTTGCCCCCCCATTTTCTTTAACGAACGATAACTTTTTGTGAAAATATCAAGTGCCCCGAACCCGGCCGAAACGACTCGAATTACACTTCGAGACTCGCCGACATGATCGCCACGATGCACAGAGCACCCTCGTAAATTTTCGGGACGTTTCATTTTTTCACAACCAGGACCGAAACCCTAGGCCGAACAAAATGGTCGTATGCGAAGTGAAATTTTTTCGCTCGAAATTTTACCAGCATGTGCGGAACTTCTAGGCAATCATATCGGTAGGTGACACGAAGTGATTCAAGTTCGTTTGACCCCCCATTTTCTTTAACGAACGATAACTTTTTGTGAAAATAACAAGTGCCCCGAACCCGGCCGAAACGACTCGAATTACACTTCGAGACCCGCCGACATGATCGCCACGATGCACAGAGCACCCTCGTAAATTTTCGGGACGTTTCATTTTTTCACAACCAGGACCGAAACCCTAGGCCGAACAAAATGGTCGGATCTGAAGTGAAATTTTTTCGCTCGAAATTTTACGAGCTTGTGCAGAACTTCTAGGCAATCATATCGGCAGGTGACACGAAGTGATTCGAGTTCGTTTGCCCCCCCATCTTCTTTAACGAACGATAACATTTTGTGAAAATAACAAGTGCCCCGAACCCGGCCGAAACGACTCGAATTACACTTCGAGACTCGCCGACATGATCGCCACGATGCACAGAGCACCCTCGTAAATTTTCGGGACGTTTCATTTTTTCACAACCAGGACCGAAACCCTAGGCCGAACAAAATGGTCGGATGCGAAGTGAAATTTTTTCGCTCGAAATTTTACGAGCATGTGCGGAACTTCTAGGCAATCATATCGGTAGGTGACACGAAGTGATTCAAGTTCGTTTGACCCCCCATTTTCTTTAACGAACGATAACTTTTTGTGAAAATAACAAGTGCCCCGAACCCGGCCGAAACGACTCGAATTACACTTCGAGACCCGCCGACATGATCGCCACGATGCACAGAGCACCCTCGTAAATTTTCGGGACGTTTCATTTTTTCACAACCAGGACCGAAACCCTAGGCCGAACAAAATGGTCGGATCTGAAGTGAAATTTTTTCGCTCGAAATTTTACGAGCTTGTGCAGAACTTCTAGGCAATCATATCGGCAGGTGACACGAAGTGATTCGAGTTCGTTTGCCCCCCCATTTTCTTTAACGAACGATAACATTTTGTCAAAATAACAAGTGCCCGATCCCAGCCCAAACGACTCGAATAACACTTCGAGACCTGCCGACATGATCGCCACGATGCACAGAGTACCCTCGTAAATTTTCGGGACGTTTCATTTTTTCACAACCAGGACCGAAACCTTAGGCCGAACAAAATGGTCGGATGCGAAGTGAAATTTTTTCGCTCGAAATTTTACGAGCTTTTGCAGAACTTCTAGGCAATCATATCGGCAGGTGACATGAAGTGATTCGAGTTCGTTTGCCCCCCCATTTTCTTTAACGAACGATAACTTTTTGTGAAAATAACTAGTGCCCCGATCTCGGCCGAAACGACTCGAATTACACTTCGAGACCCGCCGACATGATCGCCACGATGCACAGAGCACCC
The DNA here is from genome assembly GCF_965113065.1 of Corylus avellana. Lineage (NCBI taxonomy): Eukaryota > Viridiplantae > Streptophyta > Magnoliopsida > Fagales > Betulaceae > Corylus > Corylus avellana. The sequence goes on along the minus strand of NC_142495.1, from coordinate 14,437,926 downwards.
TCGTAAATTTTCGGGCAAATCGGACGACGTTGTATTTTTTCACAACCAGGACCGAAACCCTAGGCCGAACAAAATGGTCGGATGCGAAGTGAAATTTTTTCGCTCGAAATTTTACGAGCATGTGCGGAACTTATAGGGAATCACATCGGAAGGTGACACGAAGTGATTCGAGTTCGTTTGCCCCCCCATTTTCTTTAACGAGCGATAACTTTTTGTGAAAATATCAAGTGCCCCGAACCCGGCCGAAACGACTCGAATTACACTTCGAGACCCGCCGACATGATCGCCACGATGCACAGAGCACCCTCGTAAATTTTCGGGACGTTTCATTTTTTCACAACCAGGACCGAAACCCTAGGCCGAACAAAATGGTCGGATCCGAAGTGAAATTTTTTCGCTCGAAATTTTACGAGCATGTGCGGAACTTATAGGCAATCATATCGGCAGGTGACACGAAGTGATTCAAGTTCGTTTGACCCCCCATTTTCTTTAACGAACGATAACTTTTTGTGAAAATAACAAGTGCCCCGAACCCGGCCGAAACGACTCGAATTACACTTTGAGACCCGCCGACATGATCGCCACGATGCACAGAGCACCCTCGTAAATTTTCGGGACGTTTCATTTTTTCACAACCAGGACCGAAACCCTAGGCCGAATAAAATGGTCGGATCCGAAGTGAAATTTTTTCGCTCGAAATTTTACGAGCATGTGCGGAACTTATAGGCAATCATATCGGTAGGTGACACGAAGTGATTCGAGTTCGTTTCCCCCCCATTTTCTTTAACGAACGATAACTTTTTGTGAAAATAACAAGTGCCCCGAACCCAGCCGAAACGACTCGAATTACACTTCGAGACCCGCCGACATGATCGCCACGATGCACAGAGCACCCTCGTAAATTTTCGGGACGTTTCATTTTTTCGCAACCAGGACCGAAACCCTAGGCCGAACAAAATGGTCGGGTCCGAAGTGAAATTTTTTCGCTCGAAATTTTACGAGCTTGTGCAGAACTTCTAGGCAATCATATCGGCAGGTGACACGAAGTGATTCGAGTTCGTTTGCCCCCCCATTTTCTTTAACGAACGATAACATTTTGTCAAAATAACAAGTGCCCGATCCCGGCCGAAACGACTCGAATAACACTTCGAGACCCGCCGACATGATCGCCACGATGCACAGAGTACCCTCGTAAATTTTCGGGACGTTTCATTTTTTCAGAACCAGGACCGAAACCCTAGGCCGAACAAAATGGTCGGATGCGAAGTGAAATTTTTTCGCTCGAAATTTTACGAGCATGTGCGGAACTTCTAGGCAATCATATCGGCAGGTGACACGAAGTGATTGAAGTTCGTTTGCCCCCCCATTTTCTTTAACGAACGATAACTTTTTGTGAAAATAACAAGTGCCCCGAACCCGGCCGAAACGACTCGAATTACACTTCGAGACCCGCCGACATGATCGCCACGATGCACAGAGCACCCTCGTAAATTTTCGGGACGTTTCATTTTTTCACAACCAGGACCGAAACCCTAGGCCGAACAAAATGGTCGGATGCGAAGTGAAATTTTTTCGCTCGAAATTTTACGAGCACGTGCGGAACTTATAGGCAATGACATCGGAAGGTGACATGAAGTGATTCGAGTTCGTTTGCCCCCCCATTTTCTTTAACGAACGATAACTTTTTGTGAAAATATCAAGTGCCCCGAACCCGGCCGAAACGACTCGAATTACACTTCGAGACTCGCCGACATGATCGCCACGATGCACAGAGCACCCTCGTAAATTTTCGGGACGTTTCATTTTTTCACAACCAGGACCGAAACCCTAGGCCGAACAAAATGGTCGGATGCGAAGTGAAATTTTTTCGCTCGAAATTTTACGAGCATGTGCGGAACTTCTAGGCAATCATATCGGTAGGTGACACGAAGTGATTCAAGTTCGTTTGACCCCCCATTTTCTTTAACGAACGATAACTTTTTGTGAAAATAACAAGTGCCCCGAACCCGGCCGAAACGACTCGAATTACACTTCGAGACCCGCCGACATGATCGCCACGATGCACAGAGCACCCTCGTAAATTTTCGGGACGTTTCATTTTTTCACAACCAGGACAGAAACCCTAGGCCGAACAAAATGGTCGGATCTGAAGTGAAATTTTTTCGCTCGAAATTTTACGAGCTTGTGCAGAACTTCTAGGCAATCATATCGGCAGGTGACACGAAGTGATTCGAGTTCGTTTGCCCCCCCATTTTCTTTAACGAACGATAACATTTTGTCAAAATAACAAGTGCCCGATCCCAGCCGAAACGACTCGAATAACACTTCGAGACCTGCCGACATGATCGCCACGATGCACAGAGTACCCTCGTAAATTTTCGGGACGTTTCATTTTTTCACAACCAGGACCGAAACCCTAGGCCGAACAAAATGGTCGGATGCGAAGTGAAATTTTTTCGCTCGAAATTTTACGAGCTTTTGCAGAACTTCTAGGCAATCATATCGGCAGGTGACATGAAGTGATTCGAGTTCGTTTGCCCCCCCATTTTCTTTAACGAACGATAACTTTTTGTGAAAATAACAAGTGCCCCGATCTCGGCCGAAACGACTCGAATTACACTTCGAGACCCGCCGACATGATCGCCACGATGCACAGAGCACCCTCGTAAATTTTCGGGACGTTTCATTTTTTCACAACCAGGACCGAAACCCTAGGCCGAACAAAATGGTCGGATCCGAAGTGAAATTTTTTCGCTCGAAATTTTACGAGCATGTGCGGAACTTATAGGCAATCATATCGGTAGGTGACACGAAGTGATTCGAGTTCGTTTCCCCCCCCATTTTCTTTAACGAACGATAACTTTTTGTGAAAATAACAAGTGCCCCGAACCCGGCCGAAACGACTCGAATTACACTTCGAGACCCGCCGACATGATCGCCACGATGCACAGAGCACCCTCGTAAATTTTCGGGACGTTTCATTTTTTCACAACCAGGACCGAAACCCTAGGCCGAACAAAATGGTCGGATTCGAAGTGAAATTTTTTCGCTCGAAATTTTACGAGCTTTTGCAGAACTTCTAGGCAATCATATCGGCAGGTGACATGAAGTGATTCGAGTTCGTTTGCCCCCCCATTTTCTTTAACGAACGATAACTTTTTGTGAAAATAACAAGTGCCCCGATCTCGGCCGAAACGACTCGAATTACACTTCGAGACCCGCCGACATGATCGCCACGATGCACAGAGCACCCTCGTAAATTTTCGGGCAAATCGGACGACGTTGTATTTTTTCACAACCAGGACCGAAACCCTAGGCCGAACAAAATGGTCGGATGCGAAGTGAAATTTTTTCGCTCGAAATTTTACGAGCATGTGCGGAACTTATAGGCAATCACATCGGAAGGTGACACGAAGTGATTCGAGTTCGTTTGCCCCCCCATTTTCTTTAACGAGCGATAACTTTTTGTGAAAATATCAAGTGCCCCGAACCCGGCCGAAACGACTCGAATTACACTTCGAGACCCGCCGACATGATCGCCACGATGCACAGAGCACCCTCGTAAATTTTCGGGCAAATCCGACGACGTTGTATTTTTTCACAACCAGGACCGAAACCCTAGGCCGAACAAAATGGTCGGATGCGAAGTGAAATTTTTTCGCTCGAAATTTTACGAGCTTTTGCAGAACTTCTAGGCAATCATATCGGCAGGTGACATGAAGTGATTCGAGTTCGTTTGCCCCCCCATTTTCTTTAACGAGCGATAACTTTTTGTGAAAATATCAAGTGCCCCGAACCCGGCCGAAACGACTCGAATTACACTTCGAGACCCGCCGACATGATCGCCACGATGCACAGAGCACCCTCGTAAATTTTCGGGACGTTTCATTTTTTCACAACCAGGACCGAAACCCTAGGCCGAACAAAATGGTCGGATCCGAAGTGAAATTTTTTCGCTCGAAATTTTACGAGCATGTGCGGAACTTATAGGCAATCATATCGGTAGGTGACACGAAGTGATTCGAGTTCGTTTCCCCCCCCATTTTCTTTAACGAACGATAACTTTTTGTGAAAATAACAAGTGCCCCGAACCCGGCCGAAACGACTCGAATTACACTTCGAGACCCGCCGACATGATCGCCACGATGCACAGAGCACCCTCGTAAATTTTCGGGACGTTTCATTTTTTCACAACCAGGACCGAAACCCTAGGCCGAACAAAATGGTCGGATTCGAAGTGAAATTTTTTCGCTCGAAATTTTACGAGCTTTTGCAGAACTTCTAGGCAATCATATCGGCAGGTGACATGAAGTGATTCGAGTTCGTTTGCCCCCCCATTTTCTTTAACGAACGATAACTTTTTGTGAAAATAACAAGTGCCCCGATCTCGGCCGAAACGACTCGAATTACACTTCGAGACCCGCCGACATGATCGCCACGATGCACAGAGCACCCTCGTAAATTTTCGGGCAAATCGGACGACGTTGTATTTTTTCACAACCAGGACCGAAACCCTAGGCTGAACAAAATGGTCGGATGCGAAGTGAAATTTTTTCGCTCGAAATTTTACGAGCATGTGCGGAACTTATAGGCAATCACATCGGAAGGTGACACGAAGTGATTCGAGTTCGTTTGCCCCCCCATTTTCTTTAACGAGCGATAACTTTTTGTGAAAATATCAAGTGCCCCGAACCCGGCCGAAACGACTCGAATTACACTTCGAGACCCGCCGACATGATCGCCACGATGCACAGAGCACCCTCGTAAATTTTCGGGCAAATCGGACGACGTTGTATTTTTTCACAACCAGGACCGAAACCCTAGGCCGAACAAAATGGTCGGATGCGAAGTGAAATTTTTTCGCTCGAAATTTTACGAGCATGTGCGGAACTTCTAGGCAATCATATCGGCAGGTGACACGAAGTGATTCAAGTTCGTTTGCCCTCCCATTTTCTTTAACGAGCGATAACTTTTTGTGAAAATATCAAGTGCCCCGAACCCGGCCGAAACGACTCGAATTACACTTCGAGACCCACCGACATGATCGCCACGATGCACAGAGCACCCTCGTAAATTTTCGGGCAAATCCGACGACGTTGTATTTTTTCACAACCAGGACCGAAACCCTAGGCCGAACAAAATGGTCGGATGCGAAGTGAAATTTTTTCGCTCGAAATTTTACGAGCTTTTGCAGAACTTCTAGGCAATCATATCGGCAGGTGACATGAAGTGATTCGAGTTCGTTTGCCCCCCCATTTTCTTTAACGAGCGATAACTTTTTGTGAAAATATCAAGTGCCCCGAACCCGGCCGAAACGACTCGAATTACACTTCGAGACCCGCCGACATGATCGCCACGATGCACAGAGCACCCTCGTAAATTTTCGGGCAAATCGGACGACGTTGTATTTTTTCACAACCAGGACCGAAACCCTAGGCTGAACAAAATGGTCGGATGCGAAGTGAAATTTTTTCGCTCGAAATTTTACGAGCATGTGCGGAACTTATAGGCAATCACATCGGAAGGTGACACGAAGTGATTCGAGTTCGTTTGCCCCCCCATTTTCTTTAACGAGCGATAACTTTTTGTGAAAATATCAAGTGCCCCGAACCCGGCCGAAACGACTCGAATTACACTTCGAGACCCGCCGACATGATCGCCACGATGCACAGAGCACCCTCGTAAATTTTCGGGCAAATCGGACGACGTTGTATTTTTTCACAACCAGGACCGAAACCCTAGGCCGAACAAAATGGTCGGATGCGAAGTGAAATTTTTTCGCTCGAAATTTTACGAGCATGTGCGGAACTTCTAGGCAATCATATCGGCAGGTGACACGAAGTGATTCAAGTTCGTTTGCCCTCCCATTTTCTTTAACGAACGATAACTTTTTGTGAAAATATCAAGTGCCCCGAACCCGGCCGAAACGACTCGAATTACACTTCGAGACCCACCGACATGATCGCCACGATGCACAGAGCACCCTCGTAAATTTTCGGGCAAATCCGACGACGTTGTATTTTTTCACAACCAGGACCGAAACCCTAGGCCGAACAAAATGGTCGGATGCGAAGTGAAATTTTTTCGCTCGAAATTTTACGAGCTTTTGCAGAACTTCTAGGCAATCATATCGGCAGGTGACATGAAGTGATTCGAGTTCGTTTGCCCCCCCATTTTCTTTAACGAGCGATAACTTTTTGTGAAAATATCAAGTGCCCCGAACCCGGCCGAAACGACTCGAATTACACTTCGAGACCCGCCGACATGATCGCCACGATGCACAGAGCACCCTCGTAAATTTTCGGGCAAATCGGACGACGTTGTATTTTTTCACAACCAGGACCGAAACCCTAGGCTGAACAAAATGGTCGGATGCGAAGTGAAATTTTTTCGCTCGAAATTTTACGAGCATGTGCGGAACTTATAGGCAATCACATCGGAAGGTGACACGAAGTGATTCGAGTTCGTTTGCCCCCCCATTTTCTTTAACGAGCGATAACTTTTTGTGAAAATATCAAGTGCCCCGAACCCGGCCGAAACGACTCGAATTACACTTCGAGACCCGCCGACATGATCGCCACGATGCACAGAGCACCCTCGTAAATTTTCGGGCAAATCGGACGACGTTGTATTTTTTCACAACCAGGACCGAAACCCTAGGCCGAACAAAATGGTCGGATGCGAAGTGAAATTTTTTCGCTCGAAATTTTACGAGCATGTGCGGAACTTCTAGGCAATCATATCGGCAGGTGACACGAAGTGATTCAAGTTCGTTTGCCCTCCCATTTTCTTTAACGAGCGATAACTTTTTGTGAAAATATCAAGTGCCCCGAACCCGGCCGAAACGACTCGAATTACACTTCGAGACCCACCGACATGATCGCCACGATGCACAGAGCACCCTCGTAAATTTTCGGGCAAATCCGACGACGTTGTATTTTTTCACAACCAGGACCGAAACCCTAGGCCGAACAAAATGGTCGGATGCGAAGTGAAATTTTTTCGCTCGAAATTTTACGAGCTTTTGCAGAACTTCTAGGCAATCATATCGGCAGGTGACATGAAGTGATTCGAGTTCGTTTGCCCCCCCATTTTCTTTAACGAGCGATAACTTTTTGTGAAAATATCAAGTGCCCCGAACCCGGCCGAAACGACTCGAATTACACTTCGAGACCCGCCGACATGATCGCCACGATGCACAGAGCACCCTCGTAAATTTTCGGGACGTTTCATTTTTTCACAACCAGGACCGAAACCCTAGGCCGAACAAAATGGTCGGATCCGAAGTGAAATTTTTTCGCTCGAAATTTTACGAGCATGTGCGGAACTTATAGGCAATCATATCGGTAGGTGACACGAAGTGATTCGAGTTCGTTTCCCCCCCCATTTTCTTTAACGAACGATAACTTTTTGTGAAAATAACAAGTGCCCCGAACCCGGCCGAAACGACTCGAATTACACTTCGAGACCCGCCGACATGATCGCCACGATGCACAGAGCACCCTCGTAAATTTTCGGGACGTTTCATTTTTTCACAACCAGGACCGAAACCCTAGGCCGAACAAAATGGTCGGATTCGAAGTGAAATTTTTTCGCTCGAAATTTTACGAGCTTTTGCAGAACTTCTAGGCAATCATATCGGCAGGTGACATGAAGTGATTCGAGTTCGTTTGCCCCCCCATTTTCTTTAACGAACGATAACTTTTTGTGAAAATAACAAGTGCCCCGATCTCGGCCGAAACGACTCGAATTACACTTCGAGACCCGCCGACATGATCGCCACGATGCACAGAGCACCCTCGTAAATTTTCGGGCAAATCGGACGACGTTGTATTTTTTCACAACCAGGACCGAAACCCTAGGCTGAACAAAATGGTCGGATGCGAAGTGAAATTTTTTCGCTCGAAATTTTACGAGCATGTGCGGAACTTATAGGCAATCACATCGGAAGGTGACACGAAGTGATTCGAGTTCGTTTGCCCCCCCATTTTCTTTAACGAGCGATAACTTTTTGTGAAAATATCAAGTGCCCCGAACCCGGCCGAAACGACTCGAATTACACTTCGAGACCCGCCGACATGATCGCCACGATGCACAGAGCACCCTCGTAAATTTTCGGGCAAATCGGACGACGTTGTATTTTTTCACAACCAGGACCGAAACCCTAGGCCGAACAAAATGGTCGGATGCGAAGTGAAATTTTTTCGCTCGAAATTTTACGAGCATGTGCGGAACTTCTAGGCAATCATATCGGCAGGTGACACGAAGTGATTCAAGTTCGTTTGCCCTCCCATTTTCTTTAACGAACGATAACTTTTTGTGAAAATAACAAGTGCCCCGATCCCCGGCCGAAACGACTCGAATTACACTTCGAGACCCGCCGACATGATCGCCACGATACACAGAGCACCCTCGTAAATTTTCGGGCAAATCGGACGACGTTGTATTTTTTCACAACCAGGACCGAAACCCTAGGCCGAACAAAATGGTCGGATGCGAAGTGAAATTTTTTCGCTCGAAATTTTACGAGCTTTTGCAGAACTTCTAGGCAATCATATCGGCAGGTGACATGAAGTGATTCAAGTTCGTTTGCCCCCCCCTCCATTTTCTTTAACGAACGATAACTTTTTGTGACAATAACAAGTGCCTCGATCTCGGCCGAAACGACTCGAATTACACTTCGAGACCCGCCGACATGATCGCCACGATGCACAGAGCACCCTCGTAAATTTTCGGGCAAATCGGACGACGTTGTATTTTTTCAGAACCAGGACCGAAACCCTAGGCCGAACAAAATGGTCGTATGCGAAGTAAAATTTTTTCGCTCGAAATTTTACGACCATGTCCGGAACTTCTAGGCAATCATATCGGCAGGTGACACGAAGTGATTCAAGTTCGTTTGCCCCCCCATTTTCTTCAACGAACGATAACTTTTTGTGAAAAAAACAAGTGCCCCGAACCCGGCCGAAACGACTCGATTTACACTTCGAGACCCGCCGACATGATCGCCACGATGCACAGAGCACCCTCGTAAATTTTCGGGCAAATCGGACGACGTTGTATTTTTTCAGAACCAGGACCGAAACCCTAGGCCGAACAAAATGGTCGGATGCGAAGTGAAATTTTTTCGCTCGAAATTTTACGAGCATGTGCGGAACTTCTAGGCAATCATATCGGCAGGTGACACGAAGTGATTCAAGTTCGTTTGCCCCCCCATTTTCTTCAACGAACGATAACTTTTTGTGAAAAAAACAAGTGCCCCGAACCCGGCCGAAACGACTCGAATTACACTTCGAGACCCGCCGACATGATCGCCACGATGCACAGAGCACCCTCGTAAATTTTCGGGCAAATCGGACGACGTTGTATTTTTTCACAACCAGGACCGAAACCCTAGGCCGAAGAAAATGGTCGGATGCGAAGTGAAATTTTTTCGCTCGAAATTATACGAGCTTTTGCAGAACTTCTAGGCAATCATATCGGCAGGTGACATGAAGTGATTCGAGTTCGTTTGCCCCCCCCCCATTTTCTTTAACGAACGATAACTTTTTGTGAAAATAACAAGTGCCTCGATCTCGGCCGAAACGACTCGAATTACACTTCGAGACCCGCCGACATGATCGCCACGATGCACAGAGCACCCTCGTAAATTTTCGGGCAAATCGGACGACGTTGTATTTTTTCAGAACCAGGACCGAAACCCTAGGCCGAACAAAATGGTCGGATGCGAAGTGAAATTTTTTCGCTCGAAATTTTACGAGCATGTGCGGAACTTATAGGCAATCACATCGGCAGGTGACACGAAGTGATTCAAGTTCGTTTGCCCCCCCATTTTCTTTAACGAACGATAACTTTTTGTGAAAAAAACAAGTGCCCTGAACCCGGCCGAAACGACTCGATTTACACTTCGAGACCCGCCGACATGATCGCCACGATGCACAGAGCACCCTCGTAAATTTTCGGGACGTTTCATTTTTTCACAACCAGGACCGAAACCCTAGGCCGAACAAAATGGTCGGATGCGAAGTGAAATTTTTTCGCTCGAAATTATACGAGCTTTTGCAGAACTTCTAGGCAATCATATCGGCAGGTGACATGAAGTGATTCGAGTTCGTTTGCCCCCCCATTTTCTTTAACGAACGATAACTTTTTGTGAAAATAACAAGTGCCCCGAACCCGGCCGAAACGACTCGAATGACACTTCGAGACCCGCCGACATGATCGCCACGATGCACAGAGCACCCTCGTAAATTTTCGGGCAAATCGGACAACGTTGTATTTTTTCACAACCAGGACCGAAACCCTAGGCCGAAGAAAATGGTCGGATGCGAAGTGAAATTTTTTCGCTCGAAATTATACGAGCTTTTGCAGAACTTCTAGGCAATCATATCGGCAGGTGACATGAAGTGATTCGAGTTCGTTTGCCCCCCCCCCCATTTTCTTTAACGAACGATAACTTTTTGTGAAAATAACAAGTGCCTCGATCTCGGCCGAAACGACTCGAATTACACTTCGAGACCCGCCGACATGATCGCCACGATGCACAGAGCACCCTCGTAAATTTTCGGGCAAATCGGACGACGTTGTATTTTTTCAGAACCAGGACCGAAACCCTAGGCCGAACAAAATGGTCGGATGCGAAGTGAAATTTTTTCGCTCGAAATTTTACGACCATGTGCGGAACTTCTAGGCAATCATATCGGCAGGTGACACGAAGTGATTCAAGTTCGTTTGCCCCCCCATTTTCTTCAACGAACGATAACTTTTTGTGAAAAAAACAAGTGCCCCGAACCCGGCCGAAACGACTCGAATTACACTTCGAGACCCGCCGACATGATCGCCACGATGCACAGAGCACCCTCGTAAATTTTCGGGCAAATCGGACGACGTTGTATTTTTTCACAACCAGGACCGAAACCTTAGGCCGAACAAAATGGTCGGATGCGAAGTGAAATTTTTTCGCTCGAAATTTTACGAGCATGTGCGGAACTTATAGGCAATCACATCGGTAGGTGACACGAAGTGATTCGAGTTCGTTTGCCCCCCCATTTTCTTTAACGAACGATAATTTTTGTTGAAAATATCAAGTGCCCCGAACCCGGCCGAAACGACTCGAATTACACTTCGAGACCCGCCGACATGATCGCCACGATGCACAGAGCACCCTCGTAAATTTTCGGGCAAATCGGACGACGTTGTATTTTTTCACAACCAGGACCGAAACCCTAGGCCGAAGAAAATGGTCGGATGCGAAGTGAAATTTTTTCGCTCGAAATTATACGAGCTTTTGCAGAACTTCTAGGCAATCATATCGGCAGGTGACATGAAGTGATTCGAGTTCGTTTGCCCCCCCCCCATTTTCTTTAACGAACGATAACTTTTTGTGAAAATAACAAGTGCCTCGATCTCGGCCGAAACGACTCGAATTACACTTCGAGACCCGCCGACATGATCGCCACGATGCACAGAGCACCCTCGTAAATTTTCGGGCAAATCGGACGACGTTGTATTTTTTCAGAACCAGGACCGAAACCCTAGGCCGAACAAAATGGTCGGATGCGAAGTGAAATTTTTTCGCTCGAAATTTTACGAGCATGTGCGGAACTTATAGGCAATCACATCGGCAGGTGACACGAAGTGATTCAAGTTCGTTTGCCCCCCCATTTTCTTTAACGAACGATAACTTTTTGTGAAAAAAACAAGTGCCCTGAACCCGGCCGAAACGACTCGATTTACACTTCGAGACCCGCCGACATGATCGCCACGATGCACAGAGCACCCTCGTAAATTTTCGGGACGTTTCATTTTTTCACAACCAGGACCGAAACCCTAGGCCGAACAAAATGGTCGGATGCGAAGTGAAATTTTTTCGCTCGAAATTATACGAGCTTTTGCAGAACTTCTAGGCAATCATATCGGCAGGTGACATGAAGTGATTCGAGTTCGTTTGCCCCCCCATTTTCTTTAACGAACGATAACTTTTTGTGAAAATAACAAGTGCCCCGAACCCGGCCGAAACGACTCGAATTACACTTCGAGACCCGCCGACATGATCGCCACGATGCACAGAGCACCCTCGTAAATTTTCGGGCAAATCGGACAACGTTGTATTTTTTCACAACCAGGACCGAAACCCTAGGCCGAAGAAAATGGTCGGATGCGAAGTGAAATTTTTTCGCTCGAAATTATACGAGCTTTTGCAGAACTTCTAGGCAATCATATCGGCAGGTGACATGAAGTGATTCGAGTTCGTTTGCCCCCCCCCCCCCATTTTCTTTAACGAACGATAACTTTTTGTGAAAATAACAAGTGCCTCGATCTCGGCCGAAACGACTCGAATTACACTTCGAGACCCGCCGACATGATCGCCACGATGCACAGAGCACCCTCGTAAATTTTCGGGCAAATCGGACGACGTTGTATTTTTTCAGAACCAGGACCGAAACCCTAGGCCGAACAAAATGGTCGGATGCGAAGTGAAATTTTTTCGCTCGAAATTTTACGACCATGTGCGGAACTTCTAGGCAATCATATCGGCAGGTGACACGAAGTGATTCAAGTTCGTTTGCCCCCCCATTTTCTTCAACGAACGATAACTTTTTGTGAAAAAAACAAGTGCCCCGAACCCGGCCGAAACGACTCGAATTACACTTCGAGACCCGCCGACATGATCGCCACGATGCACAGAGCACCCTCGTAAATTTTCGGGCAAATCGGACGACGTTGTATTTTTTCACAACCAGGACCGAAACCCTAGGCCGAAGAAAATGGTCGGATGCGAAGTGAAATTTTTTCGCTCGAAATTTTACGAGCTTTTGCAGAACTTCTAGGCAATCATATCGGCAGGTGACATGAAGTGATTCGAGTTCGTTTGCCCCCCCATTTTCTTTAACGAACGATAACTTTTTGTGAAAATAACAAGTGCCCCGATCTCGGCCGAAACGACTCGAATTACACTTCGAGACCCGCCGACATGATCGCCACGATGCACAGAGCACCCTCGTAAATTTTCGGGCAAATCGGACGACGTTGTATTTTTTCAGAACCAGGACCGAAACCCTAGGCCGAACAAAATGGTCGGATGCGAAGTGAAATTTTTTCGCTCGAAATTTTACGACCATGTGCGGAACTTCTAGGCAATCATATCGGCAGGTGACACGAAGTGATTCAAGTTCGTTTGCCCCCCCATTTTCTTTAACGAACGATAACTTTTTGTGAAAAAAACAAGTGCCCTGAACCCGGCCGAAACGACTCGATTTACACTTCGAGACCCGCCGACATGATCGCCACGATGCACAGAGCACCCTCGTAAATTTTCGGGACGTTTCATTTTTTCACAACCAGGACCGAAACCCTAGGCCGAACAAAATGGTCGGATGCGAAGTGAAATTTTTTCGCTCGAAATTTTACGAGCATGTGCGGAACTTATAGGCAATCACATCGGTAGGTGACACGAAGTGATTCGAGTTCGTTTGCCCCCCCATTTTCTTTAACGAACGATAACTTTTTGTGAAAATATCAAGTGCCCCGAACCCGGCCGAAACGACTCGAATTACACTTCGAGACCCGCCGACATGATCGCCACGATGCACAGAGCACCCTCGTAAATTTTCGGGACGTTTCATTTTTTCACAACCAGGACCGAAACCCTAGGCCGAACAAAATGGTCGGATGCGAAGTGAAATTTTTTCGCTCGAAATTTTACGAGCTTGTGCAGAACTTCTAGGCAATCATATCGGCAGGTGACACGAAGTGATTCGAGTTCGTTTGCCCCCCCATTTTCTTTAACGAACGATAACTTTTTGTGAAAATAACAAGTGCCCCGATCCCGGCCGAAACGACTCGAATTACACTTCGAGACCCGCCGACATGATCGCCACGATGCACAGAGCACCCTCGTAAATTTTCGGGACGTTTCATTTTTTCAAAACCAGGACCGAAACCCTAGGCCGAACAAAATGGTCGGATGCGAAGTGAAATTTTTTCGTTCGAAATTTTACGAGCTTGTGGAGAACTTCTAGGCAATCATATCGGCAGGTGACACGAAGTGATTCGAGTTCGTTTGCCCCCCCATTTTCTTTAACGAACGGTAACTTTTTGTGAAAATAACAAGTGCCCCGATCCCGGCCGAACCAACTCGAATTACACTTCGAGACCCGCCGACTTGATCGCCACGATACACAGATCACCCTCGTAAGTTTTCGGGACGTTTCATTTTTTCACAACCAGGACCGAAACCCTAGGCCGAACAAAATGGTCGGATGCGAAGTGAAATTTTTTCGCTCGAAATTTTACGAGCATGTGCGGAACTTATAGGCAATCATATCGGTAGGTGACACGAAGTGATTCGAGTTCGTTTGCCCCCCCATTTTCTTTAACGAACGATAACTTTTTGTCAAAATAACAAGTGCCCCGATCCCGGCCGAAACGACTCGAATTACACTTCGAGACCCGCCGACATGATCGCCACGATGTACAGAGCACCCTCGTAAATTTTCGGGACGTTTCATTTTTTCACAACCAGGACCGAAACCCTAGGCCGAACAAAATGGTCGGATACGAAGTGAAATTTTTTCGCTCGAAATTTTTCGAGCTTGTGCAGAACTTCTAGGCAATCATATCGGCAGGTGACACGAAGTGATTCGAGTTCGTTTGCCCCCCCATTTTCTTTAACGAACGATAACTTTTTGTCAAAATAACAAGTGCCCCGATCCCGGCCGAAACGACTCGAATTACACTTCAAGATCCGCCGACATGATCGCCACGATGCACAGAGCACCCTCGTAAATTTTCGGGACGTTTCGTTTTTTCACAACCAGGACCGAAACCCTAGGCCGAACAAAATGGTCGGATGCGAAGTGAAATTTTTTCGCTCGAAATTTTACGAGCTTGTGCAGAACTCCTAGGCAATCATATCGGCAGGTGACACGAAGTGATTCGAGTTCGTTTGCCCCCCCATTTCCTTTAACGAACGATAACTTTTTGTGAAAATAACAAGTGCCCCGATCCCAGCCGAAACGACTCGAATTACACTTCGAGACCCGCGGACATGATCGCCACGATGCACAGAGCACCCTCGTAAATTTTCGGGAAAATCGGACGACGTTGTATTTTTTCACAATCAGGACCGAAACCCTAGGCCGAACAAAATGGTCGGATGCAAAGTGAAATTTTTTCGCTCGAAATTTTACGAGCATGTGCGGAACTTGTAGGCAATCATATCGGCAGGTGACACGAAGTGATTCGTGTTCGTTTGCCCCCCCATTTTCTTTAACGAACGATAACTTTTTGTCAAAATAACAAGTGCCCCGATCCCGGCCGAAACGACTCGAATTACACTTCAAGACCCGCCGACATGATCGCCACGATGCACAGAGCACCCTCGTAAATTTTCGGGACGTTTCATTTTTTGACAACCAGGACCGAAACCTTAGGCCGAACAAAATGGTCGGATGCGAAGTGAAATTTTTTCGCTCGAAATTTTACGAGCATGTGCGGAACTTCTAGGCAATCATATCGGTAGGTGACACGAAGTGATTCGAGTTCGTTTGCCCCCCCATTTTCTTTAACGAACGATAACTTTTTGTGAAAATAACAAGTGCCCCGATCTCGGCCGAAACGACTCGAATTACACTTCGAGACCCGCCGACATGATCGCCACGATGCACAGAGCACCCTCGTAAATTTTCGGGGAGTTTCATTTTTTCACAACCAGGACCGAAACCCAAGGCCGAACAAAATGGTCGGATGCGAAGTGAAATTTTTTCGCTCGAAATTTTACTAGCTTGTGCAGAACTCCTAGGCAATCATATCGGCAGGTGACACGAAGTGATTCGAGTTCGTTTGCCCCCCCATTTCCTTTAACGAACGATAACTTTTTGTGAAAATAACAAGTGCCCCGATCTCGGCCGAAACGACTCGAATTACACTTCGAGACCCGCCGACATGATCGCCACGATGCACAGAGCACCCTCGTAAATTTTCGGGCAAATCGGACGACGTTATATTTTTTCACAACCAGGACCGAAACCCTAGGCCGAACAAAATGGTCGGATGCGAAGTGAAATTTTTTCGCTCGAAATTTTACGAGCATGTGCGGAACTTCTAGGCAATCATATCGGCAGGTGACACGAAGTGATTCAAGTTCGTTTGCCCCCCCATTTTCTTTAACGAATGATAAGTTTTTGTGAAAATAACAAGTGCCCCGAACCCGGCCGAAACGACTCGAATTACACTTCGAGACCCGCCGACATGATCGCCACGATGCACCGAGCACCCTCGTAAATTTTCGGGCAAATCGGACGACGTTATATTTTTTCACAACCAGGACCGAAACCCTAGGCCGAACAAAATGGTCGGATGCGAAGTGAAATTTTTTCGCTCGAAATTTTACGAGCATGTGCGGAACTTCTAGGCAATCATATCGGCAGGTGACACGAAGTGATTCAAGTTCGTTTGCCCTCCATTTTCTTTAACGAATGATAACTTTTTGTGAAAATAACAAGTGCCCCGAACCCGGCCGAAACGACTCGAATTACACTTCGAGACCCGCCGACATGATCGCCACGATGCACCGACCACCCTCGTAAATTTTCGGGCAAATCGGACGACGTTGTATTTTTTCACAACCAGGACCGAAACCCTAGGCCGAACAAAATGGTCGGATGCGAATTGAAATTTTTTCGCTCGAAATTTTACGAGCATGTGCGGAACTTCTAGGCAATCATATCGGCAAGTGACACGAAGTGATTCGAGTTCGTTTGCCCCCCCATTTTCTTTAACGAACGATAACTTTTTGTGAAAACAACAAGTGCCCCGATCCCGGCCGAACCAACTCGAATTACACTTCGAGACCCGCCGACATGATCGCCACGATACACAGATCACCCTCGTAAATTTCCGGGACGTTTCATTTTTTAACAACCAGGACCGAAACCCTAGGCCGAACAAAATGGTCGGATGCGAAGTGAAATTTTTTCGCTCGAAATTTTACGAGCTTGTGCAGAACTTCTAGGCAATCATATCGGCAGGTGACACGAAGTGATTCGAGTTCGTTTGCCCCCCCATTTCCTTTAACGAACGATAACTTTTTGTGAAAATAACAAATGCCCCGATCCCAGCCGAAACGACTCGAATTACACTTCGTGACCCGCGGACATGATCGCCACGATGCACAGAGCACCCTCGTAAATTTTCGGGAAAATCGGACGACGTTGTATTTTTTCACAATCAGGACCGAAACCCTAGGCCGAACAAAATGGTCGGATGCAAAGTGAAATTTTTTCGCTCGAAATTTTACGAGCATGTGCGGAACTTGTAGGCAATCATATCGGCAGGTGACACGAAGTGATTCGTGTTCGTTTGCCCCCCCATTTTCTTTAACGAACGATAACATTTTGTCAAAATAACAAGTGCCCGATCCCGGCCGAAACGACTCGAATAACACTTCGAGACCCGCCGACATGATCGCCACGATGCACAGAGTACCCTCGTAAATTTTCGGGACGTTTCATTTTTTCACAACCAGGACCGAAACCCTAGGCCGAACAAAATGGTCGGATGCGAAGTGAAATTTTTTCGCTCGAAATTTTAGGAGCTTTTGCAGAACTTCTAGGCAATCATATCGGCAGGTGACATGAAGTGATTCGAGTTCGTTTGCCCCCCCATTTTCTTTAACGAACGATAACTTTTTGTGAAAATAACAAGTGCCCCGATCTCGGCCGAAACGACTCGAATTACACTTCGAGACCCGCCGACATGATCGCCACGATGCACAGAGCACCCTCGTAAATTTTCGGGACGTTTCATTTTTTCACAACCAGGACCGAAACCCTAGGCCGAACAAAATGGTCGGATGCGAAGTGAAATTTTTTCGCTCGAAATTTTACGAGCTTGTGCGGAACTTATAGGCAATCACATCGGAAGGTGACACGAAGTGATTCGAGTTCGTTTGCCCCCCCATTTTCTTTAACGAACGATAACTTTTTGTGAAAATATCAAGTGCCCCGAACCCGGCCGAAACGACTCGAATTACACTTCGAGAGCCGCCGACATGATCGCCACGATGCACAGAGCACCCTCGTAAATTTTCGGGACGTTTCATTTTTTCACAACCAGGACCGAAACCCTAGGCCGAACAAAATGGTCGGATGCGAAGTGAAATTTTTTCGCTCGAAATTTTACGAGCATGTGCGGAACTTGTAGGCAATCATATCGGTAGGTGACACGAAGTGATTCAAGTTCGTTTGACCCCCATTTTCTTTAACGAACGATAACTTTTTGTGAAAATAACAAGTGCCCCGAACCCGGCCGAAACGACTCGAATTACACTTCGAGAGCCGCCGACATGATCGCCACGATGCACAGAGCACCCTCGTAAATTTTCGGGACGTTTCATTTTTTCACAACCAGGACCGAAACCCTAGGCCGAACAAAATGGTCGGATCCGAAGTGAAATTTTTTCGCTCGAAATTTTACGAGCTTGTGCAGAACTTCTAGGCAATCATATCGGCAGGTGACACGAAGTGATTTGAGTTCGTTTGCCCCCCCATTTTCTTTAACGAACGATAACATTTTGTCAAAATAACAAGTGCCCGATCCCGGCCGAAACGACTCGAATAACACTTCGAGACCCGCCGACATGATCGCCACGATGCACAGAGCACCCTCGTAAATTTTCGGGACGTTTCATTTTTTCACAACCAGGACCGAAACCCTAGGCCGAACAAAATGGTCGGATGCGAAGTGAAATTTTTTCGCTCGAAATTTTAGGAGCTTTTGCAGAACTTCTAGGCAATCATATCGGCAGGTGACATGAAGTGATTCGAGTTCGTTTGCCCCCCCATTTTCTTTAACGAACGATAACTTTTTGTGAAAATAACAAGTGCCCCGATCTCGGCCGAAACGACTCGAATTACACTTCGAGACCCGCCGACATGATCGCCACGATGCACAGAGCACCCTCGTAAATTTTCGGGACGTTTCATTTTTTCACAACCAGGACCGAAACCCTAGGCCGAACAAAATGGTCGGATGCGAAGTGAAATTTTTTCGCTCGAAATTTTACGAGCTTGTGCGGAACTTATAGGCAATCACATCGGAAGGTGACACGAAGTGATTCGAGTTCGTTTGCCCCCCCATTTTCTTTAACGAACGATAACTTTTTGTGAAAATATCAAGTGCCCCGAACCCGGCCGAAACGACTCGAATTACACTTCGAGACCCGCCGACATGATCGCCACGATGCACAGAGCACCCTCGTAAATTTTCGGGACGTTTCATTTTTTCACAACCAGGACCGAAACCCTAGGCCGAACAAAATGGTCGGATCCGAAGTGAAATTTTTTCGCTCGAAATTTTACGAGCATGTGCGGAACTTCTAGGCAATCATATCGGCAGGTGACACGAAGTGATTCAAGTTCGTTTGACCCCCCATTTTCTTTAACGAACGATAACTTTTTGTGAAAATAACAAGTGCCCCGAACCCGGCCGAAACGACTCGAATTACACTTCGAGACCCGCCGACATGATCGCCACGATGCACAGAGCACCCTCGTAAATTTTCGGGACGTTTCATTTTTTCACAACCAGGACCGAAACCCTAGGCCGAATAAAATGGTCGGATCCGAAGTGAAATTTTTTCGCTCGAAATTTTACGAGCATGTGCGGAACTTATAGGCAATCATATCGGTAGGTGACACGAAGTGATTCGAGTTCGTTTCCCCCCCATTTTCTTTAACGAACGATAACTTTTTGTGAAAATAACAAGTGCCCCGAACCCGGCCGAAACGACTCGAATTACACTTCGAGACCCGCCGACATGATCGCCACGATGCACAGAGCACCCTCCTAAATTTTCGGGACGTTTCATTTTTTCGCAACCAGGACCGAAACCCTAGGCCGAACAAAATGGTCGGATGCGAAGTGAAATTTTTTCGCTCGAAATTTTACGAGCATGTGCGGAACTTCTAGGCAATCATATCGGCAGGTGACACGAAGTGATTCAAGTTCGTTTGCCCCCCCATTTTCTTTAACGAACGATAACTTTTTGTGAAAATAACAAGTGCCCCGAACCCGGCCGAAACGACTCGAATTACACTTCGAGACCCGCCGACATGATCGCCACGATGCACACAGCACCCTCGTAAATTTTCGGGACGTTTCATTTTTTCACAACCAGGACCGAAACCCTAGGCCGAACAAAATGGTCGGATGCGAAGTGAAATTTTTTCGCTCGAAATTTTACGAGCACCTGCGGAACTTATAGGCAATCACATCGGAAGGTGACACGAAGTGATTCGAGTTCGTTTGCCCCCCCATTTTCTTTAACGAATGATAACTTTTTGTGAAAATATCAAGTGCCCCGAACCCGGCCGAAACGACTCGAATTACACTTCGAGACTCGCCGACATGATCGCCACGATGCACAGAGCACCCTCGTAAATTTTCGGGACGTTTCATTTTTTCACAACCAGGACCGAAACCCTAGGCCGAACAAAATGGTCGTATGCGAAGTGAAATTTTTTCGCTCGAAATTTTACGAGCATGTGCGGAACTTCTAGGCAATCATATCGGTAGGTGACACGAAGTGATTCAAGTTCGTTTGACCCCCCATTTTCTTTAACGAACGATAACTTTTTGTGAAAATAACAAGTGCCCCGAACCCGGCCGAAACGACTCGAATTACACTTCGAGACCCGCCGACATGATCGCCACGATGCACAGAGCACCCTCGTAAATTTTCGGGACGTTTCATTTTTTCACAACCAGGACCGAAACCCTAGGCCGAACAAAATGGTCGGATCTGAAGTGAAATTTTTTCGCTCGAAATTTTACGAGCTTGTGCAGAACTTCTAGGCAATCATATCGGCAGGTGACACGAAGTGATTCGAGTTCGTTTGCCCCCCCATTTTCTTTAACGAACGATAACATTTTGTCAAAATAACAAGTGCCCGATCCCAGCCCAAACGACTCGAATAACACTTCGAGACCTGCCGACATGATCGCCACGATGCACAGAGTACCCTCGTAAATTTTCGGGACGTTTCATTTTTTCACAACCAGGACCGAAACCCTAGGCCGAACAAAATGGTCGGATCCGAAGTGAAATTTTTTCGCACGAAATTTTACAAGCATGTGCGGAACTTCTAGGCAATCATATCGGCAGGTGACACGAAGTGATTCAAGTTCGTTTGACCCCCCATTTTCTTTAACGAACGATAACTTTTTGTGAAAATAACAAGTGCCCCGAACCCGGCCGAAACGACTCGAATTACACTTCGACACCCGCCGACATGATCGCCACGATGCACAGAGCACCCTCGTAAATTTTCGGGACGTTTCATTTTTTCACAACCAGGACCGAAACCCTATGCCGAACAAAATGGTCGGATCCGAAGTGAAATTTTATCGCTCGAAATTTTACGAGCATGTGCGGAACTTATAGGCAATCATATCGGTAGGTGACACGAAGTGATTCGAGTTCGTTTCCCCCCCATTTTCTTTAACGACCGATAACTTTTTGTGAAAATAACAAGTGCCTCGAACCCGGCCGAAACGACTCGAATTACACTTCGAGACCCGCCGACATGATCGCCACGATGCACAGAGCACCCTCGTAAATTTTCGGGACGTTTCATTTTTTCGCAACCAGGACCGAAACCCTAGGCCGAACAAAATGGTCGGATGCGAAGTGAAATTTTTTCGCTCGAAATTTTACGAGCATGTGCGGAACTTCTAGGCAATCATATCGGCAGGTGACACGAAGTGATTCAAGTTCGTTTGCCCCCCCATTTTCTTTAACGAACGATAACTTTTTGTGAAAATAACAAGTGCCCCGAACCCGGCCGAAACGACTCGAATTACACTTCGAGACCCGCCGACATGATCGCCACGATGCACAGAGCACCCTCGTAAATTTTCGGGACGTTTCATTTTTTCACAACCAGGACCGAAACCCTAGGCCGAACAAAATGGTCGGATGCGAAGTGAAATTTTTTCGCTCGAAATTTTACGAGCACGTGCGGAACTTATAGGGAATCACATCGGAAGGTGACACGAAGTGATTCGAGTTCGTTTGCCCCCCCATTTTCTTTAACGAACGATAACTTTTTGTGAAAATATCAAGTGCCCCGAACCCGGCCGAAACGACTCGAATTACACTTCGAGACTCGCCGACATGATCGCCACGATGCACAGAGCACCCTCGTAAATTTTCGGGACGTTTCATTTTTTCACAACCAGGACCGAAACCCTAGGCCGAACAAAATGGTCGGATGCGAAGTGAAATTTTTTCGCTCGAAATTTTACGAGCATGTGCGGAACTTCTAGGCAATCATATCGGTAGGTGACACGAAGTGATTCAAGTTCGTTTGACCCCCCATTTTCTTTAACGAACGATAACTTTTTGTGAAAATAACAAGTGCCCCGAACCCGGCCGAAACGACTCGAATTACACTTCGAGACCCGCCGACATGATCGCCACGATGCACAGAGCACCGTCGTAAATTTTCGGGACGTTTCATTTTTTCACAACCAGGACCGAAACCCTAGGCCGAACAAAATGGTCGGATCTGAAGTGAAATTTTTTCGCTCGAAATTTTACGAGCTTGTGCAGAACTTCTAGGCAATCATATCGGCAGGTGACACGAAGTGATTCGAGTTCGTTTGCCCCCCCATTTTCTTTAACGAACGATAACATTTTGTCAAAATAACAAGTGCCCGATCCCAGCCCAAACGACTCGAATAACACTTCGAGACCTGCCGACATGATCGCCACGATGCACAGAGTACCCTCGTAAATTTTCGGGACGTTTCATTTTTTCACAACCAGGACCGAAACCCTAGACCGAACAAAATGGTCGGATGCGAAGTGAAATTTTTTCGCTCGAAATTTTACGAGCTTTTGCAGAACTTCTAGGCAATCATATCGGCAGGTGACATGAAGTGATTCGAGTTCGTTTGCCCCCCCATTTTCTTTAACGAACGATAACTTTTTGTGAAAATAACAAGTGCCCCGATCTCGGCCGAAACGACTCGAATTACACTTCGAGACCCGCCGACATGATCGCCACGATGCACAGAGCACCCTCGTAAATTTTCGGGCAAATCGGACGACGTTGTATTTTTTCAGAACCAGGACCGAAACCCTAGGCCGAACAAAATGGTCGGATGCGAAGTGAAATTTTTTCGCTCGAAATTTTACGAGCATGTGCGGAACTTATAGGGAATCACATCGGAAGGTGACACGAAGTGATTCGAGTTCGTTTGCCCCCCCATTTTCTTTAACGAGCGATAACTTTTTGTGAAAATATCAAGTGCCCCGAACCCGGCCGAAACGACTCGAATTACACTTCGAGACCCGCCGACATGATCGCCACGATGCACAGAGCACCCTCGTAAATTTTCGGGACGTTTCATTTTTTCACAACCAGGACCGAAACCCTAGGCCGAACAAAATGGTCGGATCCGAAGTGAAATTTTTTCGCTCGAAATTTTACGAGCATGTGCGGAACTTATAGGCAATCATATCGGCAGGTGACACGAAGTGATTCAAGTTCGTTTGACCCCCCATTTTCTTTAACGAACGATAACTTTTTGTGAAAATAACAAGTGCCCCGAACCCGGCCGAAACGACTCGAATTACACTTTGAGACCCGCCGACATGATCGCCACGATGCACAGAGCACCCTCGTAAATTTTCGGGACGTTTCATTTTTTCACAACCAGGACCGAAACCCTAGGCCGAATAAAATGGTCGGATCCGAAGTGAAATTTTTTCGCTCGAAATTTTACGAGCATGTGCGGAACTTATAGGCAATCATATCGGTAGGTGACACGAAGTGATTCGAGTTCGTTTCCCCCCCATTTTCTTTAACGAACGATAACTTTTTGTGAAAATAACAAGTGCCCCGTACCCAGCCGAAACGACTCGAATTACACTTCGAGACCCGCCGACATGATCGCCACGATGCACAGAGCACCCTCGTAAATTTTCGGGACGTTTCATTTTTTCGCAACCAGGACCGAAACCCTAGGCCGAACAAAATGGTCGGGTCCGAAGTGAAATTTTTTCGCTCGAAATTTTACGAGCTTGTGCAGAACTTCTAGGCAATCATATCGGCAGGTGACACGAAGTGATTCGAGTTCGTTTGCCCCCCCATTTTCTTTAACGAACGATAACATTTTGTCAAAATAACAAGTGCCCGATCCCGGCCGAAACGACTCGAATAACACTTCGAGACCCGCCGACATGATCGCCACGATGCACAGAGTACCCTCGTAAATTTTCGGGACGTTTCATTTTTTCAGAACCAGGACCGAAACCCTAGGCCGAACAAAATGGTCGGATGCGAAGTGAAATTTTTTCGCTCGAAATTTTACGAGCATGTGCGGAACTTCTAGGCAATCATATCGGCAGGTGACACGAAGTGATTGAAGTTCGTTTGCCCCCCCATTTTCTTTAACGAACGATAACTTTTTGTGAAAATAACAAGTGCCCCGAACCCGGCCGAAACGACTCGAATTACACTTCGAGACCCGCCGACATGATCGCCACGATGCACAGAGCACCCTCGTAAATTTTTGGGACGTTTCATTTTTTCACAACCAGGACCGAAACCCTAGGCCGAACAAAATGGTCGGATGCGAAGTGAAATTTTTTCGCTCGAAATTTTACGAGCACGTGCGGAACTTATAGGCAATCACATCGGAAGGTGACACGAAGTGATTCGAGTTCGTTTGCCCCCCCATTTTCTTTAACGAACGATAACTTTTTGTGAAAATATCAAGTGCCCCGAAACGACTCGAATTACACTTTGAGACCCGCCGACATGATCGCCACGATGCACAGAGCACCCTCGTAAATTTTCGGGCAAATCGGACGACGTTGTATTTTTTCACAACCAGGACCGAAACCCTAGGCCGAAGAAAATGGTCGGATGCGAAGTGAAATTTTTTCGCTCGAAATTTTACGAGCTTTTGCAGAACTTCTAGGCAATCATATCGGCAGGTGACATGAAGTGATTCGAGTTCGTTTGCCCCCCCATTTTCTTTAACGAACGATAACTTTTTGTGAAAATAACAAGTGCCCCGATCTCTGCCGAAACGACTCGAATTACACTTCGAGACCCGCCGACATGATCGCCACGATGCACAGAGCACCCTCGTAAATTTTCGGGCAAATCGGACGACGTTGTATTTTTTCACAACCAGGACCGAAACCGTAGGCCGAACAAAATGGTCGGATGCGAAGTGAAATTTTTTCGCTCGAAATTTTACGAGCATGTGCGGAACTTATAGGCAATCACATCGGAAGGTGACACGAAGTGATTCGAGTTCGTTTGCCCCCCCATTTTCTTTAACGAGCGATAACTTTTTGTGAAAATATCAAGTGCCCCGAACCCGGCCGAAACGACTCGAATTACACTTCGAGACCCGCCGACATGATCGCCACGATGCACAGAGCACCCTCGTAAATTTTCGGGCAAATCCGACGACGTTGTATTTTTTCACAACCAGGACCGAAACCCTAGGCCGAAGAAAATGGTCGGATGCGAAGTGAAATTTTTTCGCTCGAAATTATACGAGCTTTTGCAGAACTTCTAGGCAATCATATCGGCAGGTGACATGAAGTGATTCGAGTTCATTTGCCCCCCCATTTTCTTTAACGAGCGATAACTTTTTGTGAAAATATCAAGTGCCCCGAACCCGGCCGAAACGACTCGAATTACACTTCGAGACCCGCCGACATGATCGCCACGATGCACAGAGCACCCTCGTAAATTTTCGGGACGTTTCATTTTTTCACAACCAGGACCGAAACCCTAGGCCGAACAAAATGGTCGGATCCGAAGTGAAATTTTTTCGCTCGAAATTTTACGAGCATGTGCGGAACTTATAGGCAATCATATCGGTAGGTGACACGAAGTGATTCGAGTTCGTTTCCCCCCCCCATTTTCTTTAACGAACGATAACTTTTTGTGAAAATAACAAGTGCCCCGAACCCGGCCGAAACGACTCGAATTACACTTCGAGACCCGCCGACATGATCGCCACGATGCACAGAGCACCCTCGTAAATTTTCGGGACGTTTCATTTTTTCACAACCAGGACCGAAACCCTAGGCCGAACAAAATGGTCGGATTCGAAGTGAAATTTTTTCGCTCGAAATTTTACGAGCTTTTGCAGAACTTCTAGGCAATCATATCGGCAGGTGACATGAAGTGATTCGAGTTCGTTTGCCCCCCCATTTTCTTTAACGAACGATAACTTTTTGTGAAAATAACAAGTGCCCCGATCTCGGCCGAAACGACTCGAATTACACTTCGAGACCCGCCGACATGATCGCCACGATGCACAGAGCACCCTCGTAAATTTTCGGGCAAATCGGACGACGTTGTATTTTTTCACAACCAGGACCGAAACCCTAGGCCGAACAAAATGGTCGGATGCGAAGTGAAATTTTTTCGCTCGAAATTTTACGAGCATGTGGGGAACTTATAGGCAATCACATCGGAAGGTGACACGAAGTGATTCAAGTTCGTTTGCCCCCCCATTTTCTTTAACGAATGATAACTTTTTGTGAAAATAACAAGTGCCCCGAACCCGGCCGAAACGACTCGAATTACACTTCGAGACCCGCCGACATGATCGCCACGATGCACAGAGCACCCTCGTAAATTTTCGGGCAAATCGGACGACGTTGTATTTTTTCACAACCAGGACCGAAACCCTAGGCCGAAGAAAATGGTCGGATGCGAAGTGAAATTTTTTCGCTCGAAATTATACGAGCTTTTGCAGAACTTCTAGGCAATCATATCGGCAGGTGACATGAAGTGATTCGAGTTCGTTTCCCCCACCCCCCATTTTCTTTAACGAACGATAACTTTTTGTGAAAATAACAAGTGCCTCGATCTCGGCCGAAACGACTCGAATTACACTTCGAGACCCGCCGACATGATCGCCACGATGCACAGAGCACCCTCGTAAATTTTCGGGCAAATCGGACGACGTTGTATTTTTTCAGAACCAGGACCGAAACCCGAGGCCGAACAAAATGGTCGGATGCGAAGTGAAATTTTTTCGCTCGAAATTTTACGACCATGTGCGGAACTTCTAGGCAATCATATCGGCAGGTGACACGAAGTGATTCAAGTTCGTTTGCCCCCCCATTTTCTTCAACGAACGATAACTTTTTGTGAAAAAAACAAGTGCCCCGAACCCGGCCGAAACGACTCGAATTACACTTCGAGACCCGCCGACATGATCGCCACGATGCACAGAGCACCCTCGTAAATTTTCGGGCAAATCGGACGACGTTGTATTTTTTCACAACCAGGACCGAAACCCTAGGCCGAACAAAATGGTCGGATGCGAAGTGAAATTTTTTCGCTCGAAATTTTACGACCATGTGCGGAACTTCTAGGCAATCATATCGGCAGGTGACACGAAGTGATTCGAGTTCGTTTGCCCCCCCATTTTCTTCAACGAACGATAACTTTTTGTGAAAAAAACAAGTGCCCCGAACCCGGCCGAAACGACTCGAATTACACTTCGAGACCCGCCGACATGATCGCCACGATGCACAGAGCACCCTCGTAAATTTTCGGGCAAATCGGACGACGTTGTATTTTTTCACAACCAGGACCGAAACCCTAGGCCGAACAAAATGGTCGGATGCGAAGTGAAATTTTTTCGCTCGAAATTTTACGAGCATGTGCGGAACTTCTAAGCAATCATATCGGCAGGTGACACGAAGTGATTCAAGTTCGTTTGCCCTCCCATTTTCTTTAACGAACGATAACTTTTTGTGAAAATAACAAGTGCCCCGATCCCGGCCGAAACGACTCGAATTACACTTCGAGACCCGCCGACATGATCGCCACGATACACACAGCACCCTCGTAAATTTTCGGGCAAATCGGACGACGTTGTATTTTTTCACAACCAGGACCGAAACCCTAGGCCGAACAAAATGGTCGGATGCGAAGTGAAATTTTTTCGCTCGAAATTTTACGAGCTTTTGCAGAACTTCTAGGCAATCATATCGGCAGGTGACATGAAGTGATTCAAGTTCGTTTGCCCCCCCCCCCCATTTTCTTTAACGAACGATAACTTTTTGTGACAATAACAAGTGCCTCGATCTCGGCCGAAACGACTCGAATTACACTTCGAGACCCGCCGACATGATCGCCACGATGCACAGAGCACCCTCGTAAATTTTCGGGCAAATCGGACGACGTTGTATTTTTTCAGAACCAGGACCGAAACCCTAGGCCGAACAAAATGGTCGTATGCGAAGTAAAATTTTTTCGCTCGAAATTTTACGACCATGTGCGGAACTTCTAGGCAATCATATCGGCAGGTGACACGAAGTGATTCAAGTTCGTTTGCCCCCCCATTTTCTTCAACGAACGATAACTTTTTGTGAAAAAAACAAGTGCCCCGAACCCGGCCGAAACGACGCGATTTACACTTCGAGACCCGCCGACATGATCGCCACGATGCACAGAGCACCCTCGTAAATTTTCGGGACGTTTCATTTTTTCACAACCAGGACCGAAACCCTAGGCCGAACAAAATGGTCGAATGCGAGGTGAAATTTTTTCGCTCGAAATTTTACGAGCATGTGCGGAACTTATAGGCAATCACATCGGTAGGTGACACGAAGTGATTCGAGTTCGTTTGCCCCCCCATTTTCTTTAACGAACGATAACTTTTTGTGAAAATATCAAGTGCCCCGAACCCGGCCGAAACGACTCGAATTAGACTTTGAGACCCGCCGACATGATCGCCACGATGCACAGAGCACCCTCGTAAATTTTCGGGCAAATCGGACGACGTTGTATTTTTTCACAACCAGGACCGAAACCCTAGGCCGAAGAAAATGGTCGGATGCGAAGTGAAATTTTTTCGCTCGAAATTTTACGAGCTTTTGCAGAACTTCTAGGCAATCATATCGGCAGGTGACATGAAGTGATTCGAGTTCGTTTGCCCCCCCATTTTCTTTAACGAACGATAACTTTTTGTGAAAATAACAAGTGCCCCGATCTCTGCCGAAACGACTCGAATTACACTTCGAGACCCGCCGACATGATCGCCACGATGCACAGAGCACCCTCGTAAATTTTCGGGCAAATCGGACGACGTTGTATTTTTTCAGAACCAGGACCGAAACCCTAGGCCGAACAAAATGGTCGGATGCGAAGTGAAATTTTTTCGCTCGAAATTTTACGACCATGTGCGGAACTTCTAGGCAATCATATCGGCAGGTGACACGAAGTGATTCAAGTTCGTTTGCCCCCCCATTTTCTTTAACGAACGAAAACTTTTTGTGAAAAAAAACAAGTGCCCTGAACTCGGCCGAAACGACTCGATTTACACTTCGAGACCCCCCGACATGATCGCCACGATGTACAGAGCACCCTCGTAAATTTTCGGGACGTTTCATTTTTTCACAACCAGGACCGAAACCCTAGGCCGAACAAAATGGTCGGATGCGAAGTGAAATTTTTTCGCTCGAAATTTTACGAGCATGTGCGGAACTTCTAGGCAATCATATCGGCAGGTGACACGAAGTGATTCAAGTTCGTTTGCCCCCCCATTTTCTTTAACGAATGATAACTTTTTGTGAAAATAACAAGTGCCCCGAACCCGGCCGAAACGACTCGAATTACACTTCGAGACCCGCCGACATGATCGCCACGATGCACAGAGCACCCTCGTAAATTTTCGGGCAAATCGGACGACGTTGTATTTTTTCACAACCAGGACCGAAACCCTAGGCCGAACAAAATGGTCGGATGCGAAGTGAAATTTTTTCGCTCGAAATTTTACGAGCATGTGCGGAACTTCTAAGCAATCATATCGGCAGGTGACACGAAGTGATTCAAGTTCGTTTGCCCTCCCATTTTCTTTAACGAACGATAACTTTTTGTGAAAATAACAAGTGCCCCGATCCCGGCCGAAACGACTCGAATTACACTTCGAGACCCGCCGACATGATCGCCACGATACACACAGCACCCTCGTAAATTTTCGGGCAAATCGGACGACGTTGTATTTTTTCACAACCAGGACCGAAACCCTAGGCCGAACAAAATGGTCGGATGCGAAGTGAAATTTTTTCGCTCGAAATTTTACGAGCTTTTGCAGAACTTCTAGGCAATCATATCGGCAGGTGACATGAAGTGATTCAAGTTCGTTTGCCCCCCCCCCCCATTTTCTTTAACGAACGATAACTTTTTGTGACAATAACAAGTGCCTCGATCTCGGCCGAAACGACTCGAATTACACTTCGAGACCCGCCGACATGATCGCCACGATGCACAGAGCACCCTCGTAAATTTTCGGGCAAATCGGACGACGTTGTATTTTTTCAGAACCAGGACCGAAACCCTAGGCCGAACAAAATGGTCGTATGCGAAGTAAAATTTTTTCGCTCGAAATTTTACGACCATGTGCGGAACTTCTAGGCAATCATATCGGCAGGTGACACGAAGTGATTCAAGTTCGTTTGCCCCCCCATTTTCTTCAACGAACGATAACTTTTTGTGAAAAAAACAAGTGCCCCGAACCCGGCCGAAACGACGCGATTTACACTTCGAGACCCGCCGACATGATCGCCACGATGCACAGAGCACCCTCGTAAATTTTCGGGACGTTTCATTTTTTCACAACCAGGACCGAAACCCTAGGCCGAACAAAATGGTCGAATGCGAGGTGAAATTTTTTCGCTCGAAATTTTACGAGCATGTGCGGAACTTATAGGCAATCACATCGGTAGGTGACACGAAGTGATTCGAGTTCGTTTGCCCCCCCATTTTCTTTAACGAACGATAACTTTTTGTGAAAATATCAAGTGCCCCGAACCCGGCCGAAACGACTCGAATTAGACTTTGAGACCCGCCGACATGATCGCCACGATGCACAGAGCACCCTCGTAAATTTTCGGGCAAATCGGACGACGTTGTATTTTTTCACAACCAGGACCGAAACCCTAGGCCGAAGAAAATGGTCGGATGCGAAGTGAAATTTTTTCGCTCGAAATTTTACGAGCTTTTGCAGAACTTCTAGGCAATCATATCGGCAGGTGACATGAAGTGATTCGAGTTCGTTTGCCCCCCCATTTTCTTTAACGAACGATAACTTTTTGTGAAAATAACAAGTGCCCCGATCTCTGCCGAAACGACTCGAATTACACTTCGAGACCCGCCGACATGATCGCCACGATGCACAGAGCACCCTCGTAAATTTTCGGGCAAATCGGACGACGTTGTATTTTTTCAGAACCAGGACCGAAACCCTAGGCCGAACAAAATGGTCGGATGCGAAGTGAAATTTTTTCGCTCGAAATTTTACGACCATGTGCGGAACTTCTAGGCAATCATATCGGCAGGTGACACGAAGTGATTCAAGTTCGTTTGCCCCCCCATTTTCTTTAACGAACGAAAACTTTTTGTGAAAAAAAACAAGTGCCCTGAACTCGGCCGAAACGACTCGATTTACACTTCGAGACCCCCCGACATGATCGCCACGATGTACAGAGCACCCTCGTAAATTTTCGGGACGTTTCATTTTTTCACAACCAGGACCGAAACCCTAGGCCGAACAAAATGGTCGGATGCGAAGTGAAATTTTTTCGCTCGAAATTTTACGAGCATGTGCGGAACTTCTAGGCAATCATATCGGCAGGTGACACGAAGTGATTCAAGTTCGTTTGCCCCCCCATTTTCTTTAACGAATGATAACTTTTTGTGAAAATAACAAGTGCCCCGAACCCGGCCGAAACGACTCGAATTACACTTCGAGACCCGCCGACATGATCGCCACGATGCACAGAGCACCCTCGTAAATTTTCGGGCAAATCGGACGACGTTGTATTTTTTCACAACCAGGACCGAAACCCTAGGCCGAAGAAAATGGTCGGATGCGAAGTGAAATTTTTTCGCTCGAAATTATACGAGCTTTTGCAGAACTTCTAGGCAATCATATCGGCAGGTGACAGGAAGTGATTCGAGTTCGTTTGCCCCCCCCCCCCATTTTCTTTAACGAACGATAACTTTTTGTGAAAATAACAAGTGCCTCGATCTCGGCCGAAACGACTCGAATTACACTTCGAGACCCGCCGACATGATCGCCACGATGCACAGAGCACCCTCGTAAATTTTCGGGCAAATCGGACGACGTTGTATTTTTTCAGAACCAGGACCGAAACCCTAGGCCGAACAAAATGGTCGGATGCGAAGTGAAATTTTTTCGCTCGAAATTTTACGACCATGTGCGGAACTTCTAGGCAATCATATCGGCAGGTGACACGAAGTGATTCAAGTTCGTTTGCCCCCCCATTTTCTTCAACGAACGATAACTTTTTGTGAAAAAAACAAGTGCCCCGAACCTGGCCGAAACGACTCGAATTACACTTCGAGACCCGCCGACATGATCGCCACGATGCACAGAGCACCCTCGTAAATTTTCGGGCAAATCGGACGACGTTGTATTTTTTCACAACCAGGACCGAAACCTTAGGCCGAACAAAATGGTCGGATGCGAAGTGAAATTTTTTCGCTCGAAATTTTACGAGCATGTGCGGAACTTATAGGCAATCACATCGGTAGGTGACACGAAGTGATTCGAGTTCGTTTGCCCCCCCATTTTCTTTAACGAACGATAATTTTTGTTGAAAATATCAAGTGCCAAGAACCCGGCCGAAACGACTCGAATTACACTTCGAGACCCGCCGACATGATCGCCACGATGCACAGAGCACCCTCGTAAATTTTCGGGCAAATCGGACGACGTTGTATTTTTTCACAACCAGGACCGAAACCCTAGGCCGAAGAAAATGGTCGGATGCGAAGTGAAATTTTTTCGCTCGAAATTTTACGAGCTTTTGCAGAACTTCTAGGCAATCATATCGGCAGGTGACATGAAGTGATTCGAGTTCGTTTGCCCCCCCATTTTCTTTAACGAACGATAACTTTTTGTGAAAATAACAAGTGCCCCGATCTCGGCCGAAACGACTCGAATTACACTTCGAGACCCGCCGACATGATCGCCACGATGCACAGAGCACCCTCGTAAATTTTCGGGCAAATCGGACGACGTTGTATTTTTTCAGAACCAGGACCGAAACCCTAGGCCGAACAAAATGGTCGGATGCGAAGTGAAATTTTTTCGCTCGAAATTTTACGACCATGTGCGGAACTTCTAGGCAATCATATCGGCAGGTGACACGAAGTGATTCAAGTTCGTTTGCCCTCCCATTTTCTTTAACGAACGATAACTTTTTGTGAAAAAAACAAGTGCCCTGAACCCGGCCGAAACGACTCGATTTACACTTCGAGACCCGCCGACATGATCGCCACGATGCACAGAGCACCCTCGTAAATTTTCGGGACGTTTCATTTTTTCACAACCAGGACCGAAACCCTAGGCCGAACAAAATGGTCGGATGCGAAGTGAAATTTTTTCGCTCGAAATTATACGAGCTTTTGCAGAACTTCTAGGCAATCATATCGGCAGGTGACATGAAGTGATTCGAGTTCGTTTGCCCCCCCATTTTCTTTAACGAACGATAACTTTTTGTGAAAATAACAAGTGCCCCGAACCCGGCCGAAACGACTCGAATTACACTTCGAGACCCGCCGACATGATCGCCACGATGCACAGAGCACCCTCGTAAATTTTCGGGCAAATCGGACAACGTTGTATTTTTTCACAACCAGGACCGAAACCCTAGGCCGAAGAAAATGGTCGGATGCGAAGTGAAATTTTTTCGCTCGAAATTATACGAGCTTTTGCAGAACTTCTAGGCAATCATATCGGCAGGTGACATGAAGTGATTCGAGTTCGTTTGCCCCCCCCCCCCATTTTCTTTAACGAACGATAACTTTTTGTGAAAATAACAAGTGCCTCGATCTCGGCCGAAACGACTCGAATTACACTTCGAGACCCGCCGACATGATCGCCACGATGCACAGAGCACCCTCGTAAATTTTCGGGCAAATCGGACGACGTTGTATTTTTTCAGAACCAGGACCGAAACCCTAGGCCGAACAAAATGGTCGGATGCGAAGTGAAATTTTTTCGCTCGAAATTTTACGACCATGTGCGGAACTTCTAGGCAATCATATCGGCAGGTGACACGAAGTGATTCAAGTTCGTTTGCCCCCCCATTTTCTTCAACGAACGATAACTTTTTGTGAAAAAAACAAGTGCCCCGAACCCGGCCGAAACGACTCGAATTACACTTCGAGACCCGCCGACATGATCGCCACGATGCACAGAGCACCCTCGTAAATTTTCGGGCAAATCGGACGACGTTGTATTTTTTCACAACCAGGACCGAAACCCTAGGCCGAACAAAATGGTCGGATGCGAAGTGAAATTTTTTCGCTCGAAATTTTACGAGCATGTGCGGAACTTATAGGCAATCACATCGGTAGGTGACACGAAGTGATTCGAGTTCGTTTGCCCCCCCATTTTCTTTAACGAACGATAATTTTTGTTGAAAATATCAAGTGCCCCGAACCCGGCCGAAACGACTCGAATTACACTTCGAGACCCGCCGACATGATCGCCACGATGCACAGAGCACCCTCGTAAATTTTCGGGCAAATCGGACGACGTTGTATTTTTTCACAACCAGGACCGAAACCCTTGGCCGAAGAAAATGGTCGGATGCGAAGTGAAATTTTTTCGCTCGAAATTATTCGAGCTTTTGCAGAACTTCTAGGCAATCATATCGGCAGGTGACATGAAGTGATTCGAGTTCGTTTCCCCCCCCCCCCCATTTTCTTTAACGAACGATAACTTTTTGTGAAAATAACAAGTGCCTCGATCTCGGCCGAAACGACTCGAATTACACTTCGAGACCCGCCGACATGATCGCCACGATGCACAGAGCACCCTCGTAAATTTTCGGGCAAATCGGACGACGTTGTATTTTTTCAGAACCAGGACCGAAACCCTAGGCCGAACAAAATGGTCGGATGCGAAGTGAAATTTTTTCGCTCGAAATTTTACGACCATGTGCGGAACTTCTAGGCAATCATATCGGCAGGTGACACGAAGTGATTCAAGTTCGTTTGCCCCCCCATTTTCTTCAACGAACGATAACTTTTTGTGAAAAAAACAAGTGCCCCGAACCCGGCCGAAACGACTCGAATTACACTTCGAGACCCGCCGACATGATCGCCACGATGCACAGAGCACCCTCGTAAATTTTCGGGCAAATCGGACGACGTTGTATTTTTTCACAACCAGGACCGAAACCCTAGGCCGAACAAAATGGTCGGATGCGAAGTGAAATTTTTTCGCTCGAAATTTTACGACCATGTGCGGAACTTCTAGGCAATCATATCGGCAGGTGACACGAAGTGATTCGAGTTCGTTTGCCCCCCCATTTTCTTCAACGAACGATAACTTTTTGTGAAAAAAACAAGTGCCCCGAACCCGGCCGAAACGACTCGAATTACACTTCGAGACCCGCCGACATGATCGCCACGATGCACAGAGCACCCTCGTAAATTTTCGGGCAAATCGGACGACGTTGTATTTTTTCACAACCAGGACCGAAACCCTAGGCCGAACAAAATGGTCGGATGCGAAGTGAAATTTTTTCGCTCGAAATTTTACGAGCATGTGCGGAACTTATAGGCAATCACATCGGTAGGTGACACGAAGTGATTCGAGTTCGTTTGCCCCCCCATTTTCTTTAACGAACGATAATTTTTGTTGAAAATATCAAGTGCCCCGAACCCGGCCGAAACGACTCGAATTACACTTCGAGACCCGCCGACATGATCGCCACGATGCACAGAGCACCCTCGTAAATTTTCGGGCAAATCGGACGACGTTGTATTTTTTCACAACCAGGACCGAAACCCTAGGCCGAAGAAAATGGTCGGATGAGAAGTGAAATTTTTTCGCTCGAAATTATACGAGCTTTTGCAGAACTTCTAGGCAATCATATCGGCAGGTGACATGAAGTGATTCGAGTTCGTTTCCCCCCCCCCCCCCCATTTTCTTTAACGAACGATAACTTTTTGTGAAAATAACAAGTGCCTCGATCTCGGCCGAAACGACTCGAATTACACTTCGAGACCCGCCGACATGATCGCCACGATGCACAGAGCACCCTCGTAAATTTTCGGGCAAATCGGACGACGTTGTATTTTTTCAGAACCAGGACCGAAACCCTAGGCCGAACAAAATGGTCGGATGCGAAGTGAAATTTTTTCGCTCGAAATTTTACGACCATGTGCGGAACTTCTAGGCAATCATATCGGCAGGTGACACGAAGTGATTCAAGTTCGTTTGCCCCCCCATTTTCTTCAACGAACGATAACTTTTTGTGAAAATAACAAGTGCCCCGATCTCGGCCGAAACGACTCGAATTACACTTCGAGACCCGCCGACATGATCGCCACGATGCACAGAGCACCCTCGTAAATTTTCGGGCAAATCGGACGACGTTGTATTTTTTCAGAACCAGGACCGAAACCCTAGGCCGAACAAAATGGTCGGATGCGAAGTGAAATTTTTTCGCTCGAAATTTTACGACCATGTGCGGAACTTCTAGGCAATCATATCGGCAGGTGACACGAAGTGATTCAAGTTCGTTTGCCCCCCCATTTTCTTTAACGAACGATAACTTTTTGTGAAAAAAACAAGTGCCCTGAACCCGGCCGAAACGACTCGATTTACACTTCGAGACCCGCCGACATGATCGCCACGATGCACAGAGCACCCTCGTAAATTTTCGGGACGTTTCATTTTTTCACAACCAGGACCGAAACCCTAGGCCGAACAAAATGGTCGGATGCGAAGTGAAATTTTTTCGCTCGAAATTTTACGAGCATGTGCGGAACTTATAGGCAATCACATCGGTAGGTGACACGAAGTGATTCGAGTTCGTTTGCCCCCCCATTTTCTTTAACGAACGATAACTTTTTGTGAAAATATCAAGTGCCCC
Organism: Corylus avellana; assembly: GCF_965113065.1. Taxonomy (NCBI): domain Eukaryota; kingdom Viridiplantae; phylum Streptophyta; class Magnoliopsida; order Fagales; family Betulaceae; genus Corylus; species Corylus avellana. Next base: position 14,400,950 of record NC_142495.1, on the reverse strand, counting down.
GAACCCGGCCGAAACGACTCGAATTACACTTCGAGACCCGCCGACATGATCGCCACGATGCACAGAGCACCCTCGTAAATTTTCGGGACGTTTCATTTTTTCACAACCAGGACCGAAACCCTAGGCCGAACAAAATGGTCGGATACGAAGTGAAATTTTTTCGCTCGAAATTTTACGAGCTTGTGCAGAACTTCTAGGCAATCATATCGGCAGGTGACACGAAGTGATTCGAGTTCGTTTGCCCCCCCATTTTCTTTAACGAACGGTAACTTTTTGTGAAAATAACAAGTGCCCCGATCCCGGCCGAACCAACTCGAATTACACTTCGAGACCCGCCGACTTGATCGCCACGATACACAGATCACCCTCGTAAGTTTTCGGGACGTTTCATTTTTTCACAACCAGGACCGAAACCCTAGGCCGAACAAAATGGTCGGATGCGAAGTGAAATTTTTTCGCTCGAAATTTTACGAGCATGTGCGGAACTTATAGGCAATCATATCGGTAGGTGACACGAAGTGATTCGAGTTCGTTTGCCCCCCCATTTTCTTTAACGAACGATAACTTTTTGTCAAAATAACAAGTGCCCCGATCCCGGCCGAAACGACTCGAATTACACTTCGAGACCCGCCGACATGATCGCCACGATGTACAGAGCACCCTCGTAAATTTTCGGGACGTTTCATTTTTTCACAACCAGGACCGAAACCCTAGGCCGAACAAAATGGTCGGATACGAAGTGAAATTTTTTCGCTCGAAATTTTTCGAGCTTGTGCAGAACTTCTAGGCAATCATATCGGCAGGTGACACGAAGTGATTCGAGTTCGTTTGCCCCCCCATTTTCTTTAACGAACGATAACTTTTTGTCAAAATAACAAGTGCCCCGATCCCGGCCGAAACGACTCGAATTACACTTCGAGACCCGCCGACATGATCGCCACGATGCACAGAGCACCCTCGTAAATTTTCGGGACGTTTCATTTTTTCACAACCAGGACCGAAACCCTAGGCCGAACAAAATGGTCGGATGCGAAGTGAAATTTTTTCGCTCGAAATTTTACGAGCTTGTGCAGAACTCCTAGGCAATCATATCGGCAGGTGACACGAAGTGATTCGAGTTCGTTTGCCCCCCCATTTCCTTTAACGAACGATAACTTTTTGTGAAAATAACAAGTGCCCCGATCCCAGCCGAAACGACTCGAATTACACTTCGAGACCCGCGGACATGATCGCCACGATGCACAGAGCACCCTCGTAAATTTTCGGGAAAATCGGACGACGTTGTATTTTTTCACAATCAGGACCGAAACCCTAGGCCGAACAAAATGGTCGGATGCAAAGTGAAATTTTTTCGCTCGAAATTTTACGAGCATGTGCGGAACTTGTAGGCAATCATATCGGCAGGTGACACGAAGTGATTCGTGTTCGTTTGCCCCCCCATTTTCTTTAACGAACGATAACTTTTTGTCAAAATAACAAGTGCCCCGATCCCGGCCGAAACGACTCGAATTACACTTCAAGACCCGCCGAGATGATCGCCACGATGCACAGAGCACCCTCGTAAATTTTCGGGACGTTTCATTTTTTGACAACCAGGACCGAAACCTTAGGCCGAACAAAATGGTCGGATGCGAAGTGAAATTTTTTCGCTCGAAATTTTACGAGCATGTGCGGAACTTCTAGGCAATCATATCGGTAGGTGACACGAAGTGATTCGAGTTCGTTTGCCCCCCCATTTTCTTTAACGAACGATAACTTTTTGTGAAAATAACAAGTGCCCCGATCTCGGCCGAAACGACTCGAATTACACTTCGAGACCCGCCGACATGATCGCCACGATGCACAGAGCACCCTCGTAAATTTTCGGGGAGTTTCATTTTTTCACAACCAGGACCGAAACCCAAGGCCGAACAAAATGGTCGGATGCGAAGTGAAATTTTTTCGCTCGAAATTTTACTAGCTTGTGCAGAACTCCTAGGCAATCATATCGGCAGGTGACACGAAGTGATTCGAGTTCGTTTGCCCCCCCATTTTCTTTAACGAACGATAACTTTTTGTGAAAATAACAAGTGCCTCGATCTCGGCCGAAACGACTCGAATTACACTTCGAGACCCGCCGACATGATCGCCACGATGCACAGAGCACCCTCGTAAATTTTCGGGCAAATCGGACGACGTTGTATTTTTTCAGAACCAGGACCGAAACCCTAGGCCGAACAAAATGGTCGGATGCGAAGTGAAATTTTTTCGCTCGAAATTTTACGACCATGTGCGGAACTTCTAGGCAATCATATCTGCAGGTGACACGAAGTGATTCAAGTTCGTTTGCCCCCCCATTTTCTTCAACGAACGATAACTTTTTGTGGAAATAACAAGTGCCCCGATCTCGGCCGAAACGACTCGAATTACACTTCGAGACCCGCCGACATGATCGCCACGATGCACAGAGCACCCTCGTAAATTTTCGGGCAAATCGGACGACGTTGTATTTTTTCAGAACCAGGACCGAAACCCTAGGCCGAACAAAATGGTCGGATGCGAAGTGAAATTTTTTCGCTCGAAATTTTACGACCATGTGCGGAACTTCTAGGCAATCATATCGGCAGGTGACACGAAGTGATTCAAGTTCGTTTGCCCCCCCATTTTCTTTAACGAACGATAACTTTTTGTGAAAAAAACAAGTGCCCTGAACCCGGCCGAAACGACTCGATTTACACTTCGAGACCCGCCGACATGATCGCCACGATGCACAGAGCACCCTCGTAAATTTTCGGGACGTTTCATTTTTTCACAACCAGGACCGAAACCCTAGGCCGAACAAAATGGTCGGATGCGAAGTGAAATTTTTTCGCTCGAAATTTTACGAGCATGTGCGGAACTTATAGGCAATCACATCGGTAGGTGACACGAAGTGATTCGAGTTCGTTTGCCCCCCCATTTTCTTTAACGAACGATAACTTTTTGTGAAAATATCAAGTGCCCCGAACCCGGCCGAAACGACTCGAATTACACTTCGAGACCCGCCGACATGATCGCCACGATGCACAGAGCACCCTCGTAAATTTTCGGGACGTTTCATTTTTTCACAACCAGGACCGAAACCCTAGGCCGAACAAAATGGTCGGATACGAAGTGAAATTTTTTCGCTCGAAATTTTACGAGCTTGTGCAGAACTTCTAGGCAATCATATCGGCAGGTGACACGAAGTGATTCGAGTTCGTTTGCCCCCCCATTTTCTTTAACGAACGGTAACTTTTTGTGAAAATAACAAGTGCCCCGATCCCGGCCGAACCAACTCGAATTACACTTCGAGACCCGCCGACTTGATCGCCACGATACACAGATCACCCTCGTAAGTTTTCGGGACGTTTCATTTTTTCACAACCAGGACCGAAACCCTAGGCCGAACAAAATGGTCGGATGCGAAGTGAAATTTTTTCGCTCGAAATTTTACGAGCATGTGCGGAACTTATAGGCAATCATATCGGTAGGTGACACGAAGTGATTCGAGTTCGTTTGCCCCCCCATTTTCTTTAACGAACGATAACTTTTTGTCAAAATAACAAGTGCCCCGATCCCGGCCGAAACGACTCGAATTACACTTCGAGACCCGCCGACATGATCGCCACGATGTACAGAGCACCCTCGTAAATTTTCGGGACGTTTCATTTTTTCACAACCAGGACCGAAACCCTAGGCCGAACAAAATGGTCGGATACGAAGTGAAATTTTTTCGCTCGAAATTTTTCGAGCTTGTGCAGAACTTCTAGGCAATCATATCGGCAGGTGACACGAAGTGATTCGAGTTCGTTTGCCCCCCCATTTTCTTTAACGAACGATAACTTTTTGTCAAAATAACAAGTGCCCCGATCCCGGCCGAAACGACTCGAATTACACTTCGAGACCCGCCGACATGATCGCCACGATGTACAGAGCACCCTCGTAAATTTTCGGGACGTTTCATTTTTTCACAACCAGGACCGAAACCCTAGGCCGAACAAAATGGTCGGATGCGAAGTGAAATTTTTTCGCTCGAAATTTTACGAGCTTGTGCAGAACTCCTAGGCAATCATATCGGCAGGTGACACGAAGTGATTCGAGTTCGTTTGCCCCCCCATTTCCTTTAACGAACGATAACTTTTTGTGAAAATAACAAGTGCCCCGATCCCAGCCGAAACGACTCGAATTACACTTCGAGACCCGCGGACATGATCGCCACGATGCACAGAGCACCCTCGTAAATTTTCGGGAAAATCGGACGACGTTGTATTTTTTCACAATCAGGACCGAAACCCTAGGACGAACAAAATGGTCGGATGCAAAGTGAAATTTTTTCGCTCGAAATTTTACGAGCATGTGCGGAACTTGTAGGCAATCATATCGGCAGGTGACACGAAGTGATTCGTGTTCGTTTGCCCCCCCATTTTCTTTAACGAATGATAACTTTTTGTGAAAATAACAAGTGCCCCGAACCCGGCCGAAACGACTCGAATTACACTTCGAGACCCGCCGACATGATCGCCACGATGCACCGAGCACCCTCGTAAATTTTTGGGCAAATCGGACGACGTTATATTTTTTCACAACCAGGACCGAAACCCTAGGCCGAACAAAATGGTCGGATGCGAAGTGAAATTTTTTCGCTCGAAATTTTACGAGCATGTGCGGAACTTCTAGGCAATCATATCGGCAGGTGACACGAAGTGATTCAAGTTCGTTTGCCCTCCATTTTCTTTAACGAATGATAACTTTTTGTGAAAATAACAAGTGCCCCGAACCCGGCCGAAACGACTCGAATTACACTTCGAGACCCGCCGACATGATCGCCACGATGCACCGAGCACCCTCGTAAATTTTCGGGCAAATCGGACGACGTTGTATTTTTTCACAACCAGGACCGAAACCCTAGGCCGAACAAAATGGTCGGATGCGAATTGAAATTTTTTCGCTCGAAATTTTACGAGCATGTGCGGAACTTCTAGGCAATCATATCGGCAAGTGACACGAAGTGATTCGAGTTCGTTTGCCCCCCCATTTTCTTTAACGAACGATAACTTTTTGTGAAAACAACAAGTGCCCCGATCCCGGCCGAACCAACTCGAATTACACTTCGAGACCCGCCGACATGATCGCCACGATACACAGATCACCCTCGTAAATTTCCGGGACGTTTCATTTTTTAACAACCAGGACCGAAACCCTAGGCCGAACAAAATGGTCGGATGCGAAGTGAAATTTTTTCGCTCGAAATTTTACGAGCTTGTGCAGAACTTCTAGGCAATCATATCGGCAGGTGACACGAAGTGATTCGAGTTCGTTTGCCCCCCCATTTCCTTTAACGAACGATAACTTTTTGTGAAAATAACAAGTGCCCCGATCCCAGCCGAAACGACTCGAATTACACTTCGAGACCCGCGGACATGATCGCCACGATGCACAGAGCACCCTCGTAAATTTTCGGGAAAATCGGACGACGTTGTATTTTTTCACAATCAGGACCGAAACCCTAGGACGAACAAAATGGTCGGATGCAAAGTGAAATTTTTTCGCTCGAAATTTTACGAGCATGTGCGGAACTTGTAGGCAATCATATCGGCAGGTGACACGAAGTGATTCGTGTTCGTTTGCCCCCCCATTTTCTTTAACGAATGATAACTTTTTGTGAAAATAACAAGTGCCCCGAACCCGGCCGAAACGACTCGAATTACACTTCGAGACCCGCCGACATGATCGCCACGATGCACCGAGCACCCTCGTAAATTTTCGGGCAAATCGGACGACGTTATATTTTTTCACAACCAGGACCGAAACCCTAGGCCGAACAAAATGGTCGGATGCGAAGTGAAATTTTTTCGCTCGAAATTTTACGAGCATGTGCGGAACTTCTAGGCAATCATATCGGCAGGTGACACGAAGTGATTCAAGTTCGTTTGCCCTCCATTTTCTTTAACGAATGATAACTTTTTGTGAAAATAACAAGTGCCCCGAACCCGGCCGAAACGACTCGAATTACACTTCGAGACCCGCCGACATGATCGCCACGATGCACCGAGCACCCTCGTAAATTTTCGGGCAAATCGGACGACGTTGTATTTTTTCACAACCAGGACCGAAACCCTAGGCCGAACAAAATGGTCGGATGCGAATTGAAATTTTTTCACTCGAAATTTTACGAGCATGTGCGGAACTTCTAGGCAATCATATCGGCAAGTGACACGAAGTGATTCGAGTTCGTTTGCCCCCCCATTTTCTTTAACGAACGATAACTTTTTGTGAAAACAACAAGTGCCCCGATCCCGGCCGAACCAACTCGAATTACACTTCGAGACCCGCCGACATGATCGCCACGATACACAGATCACCCTCGTAAATTTCCGGGACGTTTCATTTTTTAACAACCAGGACCGAAACCCTAGGCCGAACAAAATGGTCGGATGCGAAGTGAAATTTTTTCGCTCGAAATTTTACGAGCTTGTGCAGAACTTCTAGGCAATCATATCGGCAGGTGACACGAAGTGATTCGAGTTCGTTTGCCCCCCCATTTCCTTTAACGAACGATAACTTTTTGTGAAAATAACAAGTGCCCCGATCCCAGCCGAAACGACTCGAATTACACTTCGAGACCCGCGGACATGATCGCCACGATGCACAGAGCACCCTCGTAAATTTTCGGGAAAATCGGACGACGTTGTATTTTTTCACAATCAGGACCGAAACCCTAGGCCGAACAAAATGGTCGGATGCAAAGTGAAATTTTTTCGCTCGAAATTTTACGAGCATGTGCGGAACTTGTAGGCAATCATATCGGCAGGTGACACGAAGTGATTCGTGTTCGTTTGCCCCCCCATTTTCTTTAACGAACGATAACTTTTTGTCAAAATAACAAGTGCCCCGATCCCGGCCGAAACGACTCGAATTACACTTCAAGACCCGCCGACATGATCGCCACGATGCACAGAGCACCCTCGTAAATTTTCGGGACGTTTCATTTTTTGACAACCAGGACCGAAACCTTAGGCCGAACAAAATGGTCGGATGCGAAGTGAAATTTTTTCGCTCGAAATTTTACGAGCATGTGCGGAACTTTTAGGCAATCATATCGGTAGGTGACACGAAGTGATTCGAGTTCGTTTGCCCCCCCATTTTCTTTAACGAACGATAACTTTTTGTGAAAATAACAAGTGCCCCGATCTCGGCCGAAACGACTCGAATTACACTTCGAGACCCGCCGACATGATCGCCACGATGCACAGAGCACCCTCGTAAATTTTCGGGGAGTTTCATTTTTTCACAACCAGGACCGAAACCCAAGGCCGAACAAAATGGTCGGATGCGAAGTGAAATTTTTTCGCTCGAAATTTTACTAGCTTGTGCAGAACTCCTAGGCAATCATATCGGCAGGTGACACGAAGTGATTCGAGTTCGTTTGCCCCCCCATTTCCTTTAACGAACGATAACTTTTTGTGAAAATAACAAGTGCCCCGATCTCGGCCGAAACGACTCGAATTACACTTCGAGACCCGCCGACATGATCGCCACGATGCACAGAGCACCCTCGTAAATTTTCGGGCAAATCGGACGACGTTATATTTTTTCACAACCAGGACCGAAACCCTAGGCCGAACAAAAAGGTCGGATGCGAAGTGAAATTTTTTCGCTCGAAATTTTACGAGCATGTGCGGAACTTCTAGGCAATCATATCGGCAGGTGACACGAAGTGATTCAAGTTCGTTTGCCCCCCCATTTTCTTTAACGAATGATAACTTTTTGTGAAAATAACAAGTGCCCCGAACCCGGCCGAAACGACTCGAATTACACTTCGAGACCCGCCGACATGATCGCCACGATGCACCGAGCACCCTCGTAAATTTTCGGGCAAATCGGACGACGTTATATTTTTTCACAACCAGGACCGAAACCCTAGGCCGAACAAAATGGTCGGATGCGAAGTGAAATTTTTTCGCTCGAAATTTTACGAGCATGTGCGGAACTTCTAGGCAATCATATCGGCAGGTGACACGAAGTGATTCAAGTTCGTTTGCCCTCCATTTTCTTTAACGAATGATAACTTTTTGTGAAAATAACAAGTGCCCCGAACCCGGCCGAAACGACTCGAATTACACTTCGAGACCCGCCGACATGATCGCCACGATGCACCGAGCACCCTCGTAAATTTTCGGGCAAATCGGACGACGTTGTATTTTTTCACAACCAGGACCGAAACCCTAGGCCGAACAAAATGGTCGGATGCAAAGTGAAATTTTTTCGCTCGAAATTTTACGAGCATGTGCGGAACTTGTAGGCAATCATATCGGCAGGTGACACGAAGTGATTCGTGTTCGTTTGCCCCCCCATTTTCTTTAACGAACGATAACTTTTTGTCAAAATAACAAGTGCCCCGATCCCGGCCGAAACGACTCGAATTACACTTCAAGACCCGCCGACATGATCGCCACGATGCACAGAGCACCCTCGTAAATTTTCGAGACGTTTCATTTTTTGACAACCAGGACCGAAACCTTAGGCCGAACAAAATGGTCGGATGCGAAGTGAAATTTTTTCGCTCGAAATTTTACGAGCATGTGCGGAACTTCTAGGCAATCATATCGGTAGGTGACACGAAGTGATTCGAGTTCGTTTGCCCCCCCATTTTCTTTAACGAACGATAACTTTTTGTGAAAATAACAAGTGCCCCGATCTCGGCCGAAACGACTCGAATTACACTTCGAGACCCGCCGACATGATCGCCACGATGCACAGAGCACCCTCGTAAATTTTCGGGGAGTTTCATTTTTTCACAACCAGGACCGAAACCCAAGGCCGAACAAAATGGTCGGATGCGAAGTGAAATTTTTTCGCTCGAAATTTTACGAGCTTGTGCAGAACTCCTAGGCAATCATATCGGCAGGTGACACGAAGTGATTCGAGTTCGTTTGCCCCCCATTTCCTTTAACGAACGATAACTTTTTGTGAAAATAACAAGTGCCCCGATCTCGGCCGAAACGACTCGAATTACACTTCGAGACCCGCCGACATGATCGCCACGATGCACAGAGCACCCTCGTAAATTTTCGGGCAAATCGGACGACGTTATATTTTTTCACAACCAGGACCGAAACCCTAGGCCGAACAAAATGGTCGGATGCGAAGTGAAATTTTTTCGCTCGAAATTTTACGAGCATGTGCGGAACTTCTAGGCAATCATATCGGCAGGTGACACGAAGTGATTCAAGTTCGTTTGCCCCCCCATTTTCTTTAACGAATGATAACTTTTTGTGAAAATAACAAGTGCCCCGAACCCGGCCGAAACGACTCGAATTACACTTCGAGACCCGCCGACATGATCGCCACGATGCACCGAGCACCCTCGTAAATTTTCGGGCTAATCGGACGACGTTATATTTTTTCACAACCAGGACCGAAACCCTAGGCCGAACAAAATGGTCGGATGCGAAGTGAAATTTTTTCGCTTGAAATTTTACGAGCATGTGCGGAACTTATAGGCAATCATATCGGCAGGTGACACGAAGTGATTCAAGTTCGTTTGCCCTCCATTTTCTTTAACGAATGATAACTTTTTGTGAAAAGAACAAGTGCCCCGAACCCGGCCGAAACGACTCGAATTACACTTCGAGACCCGCCGACAAGATCGCCACGATGCACCGAGCACCCTCGTAAATTTTCGGGCAAATCGGACGACGTTGTATTTTTTCACAACCAGGACCGAAACCCTAGGCCGAACAAAATGGTCGGATGCGAATTGAAATTTTTTCGCTCGAAATTTTACGAGCATGTGCGGAACTTCTAGGCAATCATATCGGCAAGTGACACGAAGTGATTCGAGTTCGTTTGCCCCCCCATTTTCTTTAACGAACGATAACTTTTTGTGAAAACAACAAGTGCCCCGATCCCGGCCGAACCAACTCGAATTACACTTCGAGACCCGCCGACATGATCGCCACGATACACAGATCACCCTCGTAAATTTCCGGGACGTTTCATTTTTTAACAACCAGGATCGAAACCCTAGGCCGAACAAAATGGTCGGATGCGAAGTGAAATTTTTTCGCTCGAAATTTTACGAGCTTGTGCAGAACTTCTAGGCAATCATATCGGCAGGTGACACGAAGTGATTCGAGTTCGTTTGCCCCCCCATTTTCTTTAACGAACGATAACTTTTTGTGAAAATAACAAGTGCCCCGATCCCGGCCGAAACGACTCGAATTACACTTCGAGACCCGCCGACATGATCGCCACGATGCACAGAGCACCCTCGTAAATTTTTGGGACGTTTTATTTTTTCACAACCAGGACCGAAACCCTAGGCCGAACAAAATGGTCGGATACGAAGTGAAATTTTTTCGCTCGAAATTTTTCGAGCTTGTGCAGAACTTCTAGGCAATCATATCGGCAGGTGACACGAAGTGATTCGAGTTCGTTTGCCCCCCCATTTTCTTTAACGAACGATAACTTTTTGTCAAAATAACAAGTGCCCCAATCCCGGCCGAAACGACTCGAATTACACTTCGAGACCCGCCGACATGATCGCCACGATGCACAGAGCACCCTCGTAAATTTTCGGGACGTTTCATTTTTTCACAACCAGGACCGAAACCCTAGGCCGAACAAAATGGTCGGATGCGAAGTGAAATTTTTTCGCTCGAAATTTTACGAGCTTGTGCAGAACTTCTAGGCAATCATATCGGCAGGTGACACGAAGTGATTCGAGTTCGTTTGCCCCCCCATTTCCTTTAACGAACGATAACTTTTTGTGAAAATAACAAGTGCCCCGATCCCAGCCGAAACGACTCGAATTACACTTCGAGACCCGCGGACATGATCGCCACGATGCACAGAGCACCCTCGTAAATTTTTGGGAAAATCGGACGACGTTGTATTTTTTCACAATCAGGACCGAAACCCTAGGCCGAACAAAATGGTCGGATGCAAAGGGAAATTTTTTCGCTCGAAATTTTACGAGCATGTGCGGAACTTGTAGGCAATCATATCGGCAGGTGACACGAAGTGATTCGTGTTCGTTTGCCCCCCCATTTTCTTTAACGAACGATAACTTTTTGTCAAAATAACAAGTGCCCCGATCCCGGCCAAAACGACTCGAATTACACTTCGAGACCCGCCGACATGATCGCCACGATGCACAGAGCACCCTCGTAAATTTTCGGGACGTTTCATTTTTACACAACCAGGACCGAAACCTTAGGCCGAACAAAATGGTCGGATGCGAAGTGAAATTTTTTCGCTCGAAATTTTACGAGCATGTGCGGAACTTCTAGGCAATCATATCGGCAGGTGACACGAAGTGATTCGAGTTCGTTTGCCCCCCCATTTCCTTTAACGAACGATAACTTTTTGTGAAAATAACAAGTGCCCCGATCTCGGCCGAAACGACTCGAATTACACTTCGAGACCCGCCGACATGATCGCCACGATGCACAGAGCACCCTCGTAAATTTTCGGGACGTTTCATTTTTTCACAACCAGGACCGAAACCCTAGGCCGAACAAAATGGTCGGATGCGAAGTGAAATTTTTTCGCTCGAAATTTTACGAGCTTGTGCAGAACTCCTAGGCAATCATATCGGCAGGTGACACGAAGTGATTCGAGTTCGTTTGCCCCCCCATTTCCTTTAACGAACGATAACTTTTTGTGAAAATAACAAGTGCCCCGATCTCGGCCGAAACGACTCGAATTACACTTCGAGACCCGCCGACATGATCGCCACGATACACAGATCACCCTCGTAAATTTCCGGGACGTTTCATTTTTTAACAACCAGGACCGAAACCCTAGGCCGAACAAAATGGTCGGATGCGAAGTGAAATTTTTTCGCTCGAAATTTTACGAGCTTGTGCAGAACTTCTAGGCAATCATATCGGCAGGTGACACGAAGTGATTCGAGTTCGTTTGCCCCCCCATTTTCTTTAACGAACGATAACTTTTTGTGAAAATAACAAGTGCCCCGATCCCGGCCGAAACGACTCGAATTACACTTCGAGACCCGCCGACATGATCGCCACGATGCACAGAGCACCCTCGTAAATTTTTGGGACGTTTTATTTTTTCACAACCAGGACCGAAACCCTAGGCCGAACAAAATGGTCGGATACGAAGTGAAATTTTTTCGCTCGAAATTTTTCGAGCTTGTGCAGAACTTCTAGGCAATCATATCGGCAGGTGACACGAAGTGATTCGAGTTCGTTTGCCCCCCCATTTTCTTTAACGAACGATAACTTTTTGTCAAAATAACAAGTGCCCCAATCCCGGCCGAAACGACTCGAATTACACTTCGAGACCCGCCGACATGATCGCCACGATGCACAGAGCACCCTCGTAAATTTTCGGGACGTTTCATTTTTTCACAACCAGGACCGAAACCCTAGGCCGAACAAAATGGTCGGATGCGAAGTGAAATTTTTTCGCTCGAAATTTTACGAGCTTGTGCAGAACTTCTAGGCAATCATATCGGCAGGTGACACGAAGTGATTCGAGTTCGTTTGCCCCCCCATTTCCTTTAACGAACGATAACTTTTTGTGAAAATAACAAGTGCCCCGATCCCAGCCGAAACGACTCGAATTACACTTCGAGACCCGCGGACATGATCGCCACGATGCACAGAGCACCCTCGTAAATTTTCGGGAAAATCGGACGACGTTGTATTTTTTCACAATCAGGACCGAAACCCTAGGCCGAACAAAATGGTCGGATGCAAAGGGAAATTTTTTCGCTCGAAATTTTACGAGCATGTGCGGAACTTGTAGGCAATCATATCGGCAGGTGACACGAAGTGATTCGTGTTCGTTTGCCCCCCCATTTTCTTTAACGAACGATAACTTTTTGTCAAAATAACAAGTGCCCCGATCCCGGCCAAAACGACTCGAATTACACTTCGAGACCCGCCGACATGATCGCCACGATGCACAGAGCACCCTCGTAAATTTTCAGGACGTTTCATTTTTACACAACCAGGACCGAAACCTTAGGCCGAACAAAATGGTCGGATGCGAAGTGAAATTTTTTCGCTCGAAATTTTACGAGCATGTGCGGAACTTCTAGGCAATCATATCGGCAGGTGACACGAAGTGATTCGAGTTCGTTTGCCCCCCCATTTCCTTTAACGAACGATAACTTTTTGTGAAAATAACAAGTGCCCCGATCTCGGCCGAAACGACTCGAATTACACTTCGAGACCTCTAGGCAATCATATCGGCAGGTGACACGAAGTGATTCGAGTTCGTTTGCCCCCCCATTTTCTTTAACGAACGATAACTTTTTGTCAAAATAACAAGTGCCCCAATCCCGGCCGAAACGACTCGAATTACACTTCGAGACCCGCCGACATGATCGCCACGATGCACAGAGCACCCTCGTAAATTTTCGGGACGTTTCATTTTTTCACAACCAGGACCGAAACCCTAGGCCGAACAAAATGGTCGGATGCGAAGTGAAATTTTTTCGCTCGAAATTTTACGAGCTTGTGCAGAACTTCTAGGCAATCATATCGGCAGGTGACACGAAGTGATTCGAGTTCGTTTGCCCCCCCATTTCCTTTAACGAACAATAACTTTTTGTGAAAATAACAAGTGCCCCGATCCCAGCCGAAACGACTCGAATTACACTTCGAGACCCGCGGACATGATCGCCACGATGCACAGAGCACCCTCGTAAATTTTCGGGAAAATCGGACGACGTTGTATTTTTTCACAATCAGGACCGAAACCCTAGGCCGAACAAAATGGTCGGATGCAAAGGGAAATTTTTTCGCTCGAAATTTTACGAGCATGTGCGGAACTTGTAGGCAATCATATCGGCAGGTGACACGAAGTGATTCGTGTTCGTTTGCCCCCCCATTTTCTTTAACGAACGATAACTTTTTGTCAAAATAACAAGTGCCCCGATCCCGGCCAAAACGACTCGAATTACACTTCGAGACCCGCCGACATGATCGCCACGATGCACAGAGCACCCTCGTAAATTTTCGGGACGTTTCATTTTTACACAACCAGGACCGAAACCTTAGGCCGAACAAAATGGTCGGATGCGAAGTGAAATTTTTTCGCTCGAAATTTTACGAGCATGTGCGGAACTTCTAGGCAATCATATCGGCAGGTGACACGAAGTGATTCGAGTTCGTTTCCCCCCCCATTTCCTTTAACGAACGATAACTTTTTGTGAAAATAACAAGTGCCCCGATCTCGGCCGAAACGACTCGAATTACACTTCGAGACCCGCCGACATGATCGCCACGATGCACAGAGCACCCTCGTAAATTTTCGGGACGTTTCATTTTTTCACAACCAGGACCGAAACCCTAGGCCGAACAAAATGGTCGGATGCGAAGTGAAATTTTTTCGCTCGAAATTTTACGAGCTTGTGCAGAACTCCTAGGCAATCATATCGGCAGGTGACACGAAGTGATTCGAGTTCGTTTGCCCCCCCATTTCCTTTAACGAACGATAACTTTTTGTGAAAATAACAAGTGCCCCGATCTCGGCCGAAACGACTCGAATTACACTTCGAGACCCGCCGACATGATCGCCACGATACACAGATCACCCTCGTAAATTTCCGGGACGTTTCATTTTTTAACAACCAGGACCGAAACCCTAGGCCGAACAAAATGGTCGGATGCGAAGTGAAATTTTTTCGCTCGAAATTTTACGAGCTTGTGCAGAACTTCTAGGCAATCATATCGGCAGGTGACACGAAGTGATTCGAGTTCGTTTGCCCCCCCATTTTCTTTAACGAACGATAACTTTTTGTGAAAATAACAAGTGCCCCGATCCCGGCCGAAACGACTCGAATTACACTTCGAGACCCGCCGACATGATCGCCACGATGCACAGAGCACCCTCGTAAATTTTTGGGACGTTTTATTTTTTCACAACCAGGACCGAAACCCTAGGCCGAACAAAATGGTCGGATACGAAGTGAAATTTTTTCGCTCGAAATTTTTCGAGCTTGTGCAGAACTTCTAGGCAATCATATCGGCAGGTGACACGAAGTGATTCGAGTTCGTTTGCCCCCCCATTTTCTTTAACGAACGATAACTTTTTGTCAAAATAACAAGTGCCCCAATCCCGGCCGAAACGACTCGAATTACACTTCGAGACCCGCCGACATGATCGCCACGATGCACAGAGCACCCTCGTAAATTTTCGGGACGTTTCATTTTTTCACAACCAGGACCGAAACCCTAGGCCGAACAAAATGGTCGGATGCGAAGTGAAATTTTTTCGCTCGAAATTTTACGAGCTTGTGCAGAACTTCTAGGCAATCATATCGGCAGGTGACACGAAGTGATTCGAGTTCGTTTGCCCCCCCATTTCCTTTAACGAACGATAACTTTTTGTGAAAATAACAAGTGCCCCGATCCCAGCCGAAACGACTCGAATTACACTTCGAGACCCGCGGACATGATCGCCACGATGCACAGAGCACCCTCGTAAATTTTCGGGAAAATCGGACGACGTTGTATTTTTTCACAATCAGGACCGAAACCCTAGGCCGAACAAAATGGTCGGATGCAAAGGGAAATTTTTTCGCTCGAAATTTTACGAGCATGTGCGGAACTTGTAGGCAATCATATCGGCAGGTGACACGAAGTGATTCGTGTTCGTTTGCCCCCCCATTTTCTTTAACGAACGATAACTTTTTGTCAAAATAACAAGTGCCCCGATCCCGGCCAAAACGACTCGAATTACACTTCGAGACCCGCCGACATGATCGCCACGATGCACAGAGCACCCTCGTAAATTTTCGGGACGTTTCATTTTTTCACAACCAGGACCGAAACCCTAGGCCGAACAAAATGGTCAGATGCGAAGTGAAATTTTTTCGCTCGAAATTTTACGAGCTTGTGCAGAACTCCTAGGCAATCATATCGGCAGGTGACACGAAGTGATTCGAGTTCGTTTGCCCCCCCATTTCCTTTAACGAACGATAACTTTTTGTGAAAATAACAAGTGCCCCGATCTCGGCCGAAACGACTCGAATTACACTTCGAGACCCGCCGACATGATCGCCACGATGCACAGAGCACCCTCGTAAATTTTCGGCCAAATCGGACGACGTTATATTTTTTCCCAACCAGGACCGAAACCCTAGGCTGAACAAAATGGTCGGATGCGAAGTGAAATTTTTTCGCTCGAAATTTTACGAGCATGTGCGGAACTTCTAGGCAATCATATCGGCAGGTGACACGAAGTGATTCAAGTTCGTTTGCCCCCCCATTTTCTTTAACGAATGATAACTTTTTGTGAAAATAACAAGTGCCCCGAACCCGGCCGAAACGACTCGAATTACACTTCGAGACCCGCCGACATGATCGCCACGATGCACAGAGCACCCTCGTAAATTTTCGGGCAAATCGGACGACTTTATATTTTTTCACAACCAGGACCGAAACCCTAGGCTGAACAAAATGGTCGGATGCGAAGTGAAATTTTTTCGCTCGAAATTTTACGAGCATGTGCGGAACTTCTAGGCAATCATATCGGCAGGTGACACGAAGTGATTCAAGTTCGTTTGCCCCCCCATTTTCTTTAACGAATGATAACTTTTTGTGAAAATAACAAGTGCCCCGAACCCGGCCGAAACGACTCGAATTACACTTTGAGACCCGCCGACATGATCGCCACGATGCACAGAGCACCCTCGTAAATTTCCGGGACGTTTCATTTTTTAACAACCAGGACCGAAACCCTAGGCCGAACAAAATGGTCGGATGCGAAGTGAAATTTTTTCGCTCGAAATTTTACGAGCATGTGCGGAACTTATAGGCAATCACATCGGTAGGTGACACGAAGTGATTCGAGTTCGTTTGCCCCCCCATTTCCTTTAACGAACAATAACTTTTTGTGAAAATATCAAGTGCCCCGAACCCGGCCGAAACGACTCGAATTACACTTCGAGACCCGCCGACATGATCGCCACGATGCACAGAGTACCCTCGTAAATTTTCGGGCAAATCGGACGACGTTGTATTTTTTCACAGCCAGGACCGAAACCCTAGGCCGAACAAAATGGTCGGATGCGAAGTGAAATTTTTTTGCTCGAAATTTTACGAGCTTTTGCAGAACTTCTAGGCAATCATATCGGCAGGTGACATGAAGTGATTCGAGTTCGTTTGCCCCCCCCATTTTCTTTAACGAACGATAACTTTTTGTGAAAATAACAAGTGCCCCGAACCCGGCCGAAACGACTCGAATTACACTTCGAGACCCGCCGACATGATCGCCACGATGCACAGAGCACCCTCGTAAATTTTCGGGCAAATAGGACGACGTTATATTTTTTCACAACCAGGACCGAAACCCTAGGCTGAACAAAATGGTCGGATGTGAAGTGAAATTTTTTCGCTCGAAATTTTACGAGCATGTGCGGAACTTCTAGGCAATCATATCGGCAGGTGACACGAAGTGATTCAAGTTCGTTTGCCCCCCCATTTTCTTTAACGAATGATAACTTTTTGTGAAAATAACAAGTGCCCCGAACCCGGCCGAAACGACTCGAATTACACTTTGAGACCCGCCGACATGATCGCCACGATGCACAGAGCACCCTCGTAAATTTCCGGGACGTTTCATTTTTTAACAACCACGACCGAAACCCTAGGCCGAACAAAATGGTCGGATGCGAAGTGAAATTTTTTCGCTCGAAATTTTACGAGCATGTGTGGAACTTATAGGCAATCACATCGGTAGGTGACACGAAGTGATTCGAGTTCGTTTGCCCCCCCCATTTCCTTTAACGAACAATAACTTTTTGTGAATATATCAAGTGCCCCGAACCCGGCCGAAACGACTCGAATTACACTTCGAGACCCGCCGATATGATCGCCACGATGCACAGAGCACCCTCGTAAATTTTCGGGCAAATCGGACGACGTTGTATTTTTTCACAGCCAGGACCGAAACCCTAGGCCGAACAAAATGGTCGGATGCGAAGTGAAATTTTTTCGCTCGAAATTTTACGAGCTTTTGCAGAACTTCTAGGCAATCATATCGGCAGGTGACATGAAGTGATTCGAGTTCGTTTGCCCCCCCATTTTCTTTAACGAACGATAACTTTTTGTGAAAATAACAAGTGCCCCGATCTCGGCCGAAACGACTCGAATTACACTTCGAGACCCGCCGACATGATCGCCACGATGCACAGAGCACCCTCGTAAATTTTCGGGCAAATCGGACGACGTTATATTTTTTCACAACCAGGACCGAAACCCTAGGCTGAACAAAATGGTCGGATGCGAAGTGAAATTTTTTCGCTCGAAATTTTACGAGCATGTGCGGAACTTCTAGGCAATCATATCGGCAGGTGACACGAAGTGATTCAAGTTCGTTTGCCCCCCCATTTTCTTTAACGAACGATAACTTTTTGTGAAAATAACAAGTGCCCCGATCTCGGCCGAAACGACTCGAATTACACTTCGAGACCCGCCGACATGATCGCCACGATGCACAGAGCACCCTCGTAAATTTTCGGGCAAATCGGACGACTTTATATTTTTTCACAACCAGGACCGAAACCCTAGGCTGAACAAAATGGTCGGATGCGAAGTGAAATTTTTTCGCTCGAAATTTTACGAGCATGTGCGGAACTTCTAGGCAATCATATCGGCAGGTGACACGAAGTGATTCAAGTTCGTTTGCCCCCCCATTTTCTTTAACGAATGATAACTTTTTGTGAAAATAACAAGTGCCCCGAACCCGGCCGAAACGACTCGAATTACACTTTGAGACCCGCCGACATGATCGCCACGATGCACAGAGCACCCTCGTAAATTTCCGGGACGTTTCATTTTTTAACAACCAGGACCGAAACCCTAGGCCGAACAAAATGGTCGGATGCGAAGTGAAATTTTTTCGCTCGAAATTTTACGAGCATGTGCGGAACTTATAGGCAATCACATCGGTAGGTGACACGAAGTGATTCGAGTTCGTTTGCCCCCCCATTTCCTTTAACGAACAATAACTTTTTGTGAATATATCAAGTGCCTCGAATCCGGCCGAAACGACTCGAATTACACTTCGAGACCCGCCGACATGATCGCCACGATGCACAGAGCACCCTCGTAAATTTTCGGGCAAATCGGACGACGTTGTATTTTTTCACAGCCAGGACCGAAACCCTAGGCCGAACAAAATGGTCGGATGCGAAGTGAAATTTTTTCGCTCGAAATTTTACGAGCTTTTGCAGAACTTCTAGGCAATCATATCGGCAGGTGACATGAAGTGATTCGAGTTCGTTTGCCCCCCCATTTTCTTTAACGAACGATAACTTTTTGTGAAAATAACAAGTGCCCCGATCTCGGCCGAAACGACTCGAATTACACTTCGAGACCCGCCGACATGATCGCCACGATGCACAGAGCACCCTCGTAAATTTTCGGGCAAATCGGACGACGTTATATTTTTTCACAACCAGGACCGAAACCCTAGGCTGAACAAAATGGTCGGATGCGAAGTGAAATTTTTTCGCTCGAAATTTTACGAGCATGTGCGGAACTTCTAGGCAATCATATCGGCAGGTGACACGAAGTGATTCAAGTTCGTTTGCCCCCCCATTTTCTTTAACGAATGATAACTTTTTGTGAAAATAACAAGTGCCCCGAACCCGGCCGAAACGACTCGAATTACACTTCGAGACCCGCCGACATGATCGCCACGATGCACCGAGCACCCTCGTAAATTTTCGGGCAAATCGGACGACGTTGTATTTTTTCACAACCAGGACCGAAACCCTAGGCCGAACAAAATGGTCGGATGCGAATTGAAATTTTTTCGCTCGAAATTTTAGGAGCATGTGCGGAACTTCTAGGCAATCATATCGGCAGGTGACACGAAGTGATTCAAGTTCGTTTGACCCCCCATTTTCTTTAACGAACGATAACTTTTTGTGAAAATAACAAGTGCCCCGAACCCGGCCGAAACGACTCGAATTACACTTCGAGACCCGCCGACATGATCGCCACGATGCACAGAGCACCCTCGAAAATTTTCGGGCAAATCGGACGACGTTGTATTTTTTCACAGCCAGGACCGAAACCCTAGGCCGAACAAAATGGTCGGATGCGAAGTGAAATTTTTTCGCTCGAAATTTTACGAGCTTTTGCAGAACTTTTAGGCAATCATATCGGCAGGTGACATGAAGTGATTCGAGTTCGTTTGCCCCCCCATTTTCTTTAACGAACGATAACTTTTTGTGAAAATAACAAGTGCCCCGAACCCGGCCGAAACGACTCGAATTACACTTCGAGACCCGCCGACATGATCGCCACGATGCACAGAGCACCCTCGTAAATTTTCGGGACGTTTCATTTTTTCACAACCAGGACCGAAACCCTAGGCCGAACAAAATGGTCGGATGCGAAGTGAAATTTTTTCGCTCGAAATTTTACGAGCATGTGCGGAACTTCTAGGCAATCATATCGGTAGGTGACACGAAGTGATTCGAGTTCGTTTGCCCCCCCATTTTCTTTAACGAACGATAACTTTTTGTGAAAATAACAAGTGCCCCGATCTCGGCCGAAACGACTCGAATTACACTTCGAGACTCGCCGACATGATCGCCACGATGTACAGAGCACCCTCGTAAATTTTCGGGGAGTTTCATTTTTTCACAACCAGGACCGAAACCCAAGGCCGAACAAAATGGTCGGATGCGAAGTGAAATTTTTTCGCTCGAAATTTTACGAGCTTGTGCAGAACTCCTAGGCAATCATATCGGCAGGTGACACGAAGTGATTCGAGTTCGTTTGCCCCCCCATTTCCTTTAACGAACGATAACTTTTTGTGAAAATAACAAGTGCCCCGATCTCGGCCGAAACGACTCGAATTACACTTCGAGACCCGCCGACATGATCGCCACGATGCACAGAGCACCCTCGTAAATTATCGGGCAAATCGGACGACGTTATATTTTTTCACAACCAGGACTGAAACCCTAGGCCGAACAAAATGGTCGGATGCGAAGTGAAATTTTTTCGCTCGAAATTTTACGAGCATGTGCGGAACTTCTAGGCAATCATATCGGCAGGTGACACGAAGTGATTCAAGTTCGTTTGCCCCCCCATTTTCTTTAACGAATGATAACTTTTTGTGAAAATAACAAGTGCCCCGAACCCGGCCGAAACGACTCGAATTACACTTCGAGACCCGCCGACATGATCGCCACGATGCACCGAGCACCCTCGTAAATTTTCGGGCAAATCGGACGACGTTGTATTTTTTCACAACCAGGACCGAAACCCTAGGCCGAACAAAATGGTCGGATGCGAATTGAAATTTTTTCGCTCGAAATTTTACGAGCATGTGCGGAACTTCTAGGCAATCATATCGGCAGGTGACACGAAGTGATTCAAATTCGTTTGACCCCCCATTTTCTTTAACGAACGATAACTTTTTGTGAAAATAACAAGTGCCCCGAACCCGGCCGAAACGACTCGAATTACACTTCGAGACCCGCCGACATGATCGCCACGATGCACAGAGCACCTTCGTAAATTTTCGGGAAGTTTCATTTTTTCACAACCAGGACCGAAACCCTAGGCCGAACAAAATGGTCGGATGCGTAGTGAAATTTTTTCGCTCGAAATTTTACGAGCATGTGCGGAACTTCTAGGCAATCATATCGGCAGGTGACACGAAGTGATTCGAGTTCGTTTGCCCCCCCATTTTCTTTAACGAACGATAACTTTTTGTGAAAATAACAAGTGCCCCGAACCCGGCCGAAACGACTCGAATTACACTTCGAGACCCGCCGACATGATCGCCACGATGCACAGAGCACCCTCGTAAATTTTCGGGCAAATCGGACGACGTTGTATTTTTTCACAACCAGGACCGAAACCCTAGGCCGAACAAAATGGTCGGATGCGAATTGAAATTTTTTCGCTCGAAATTTTACGAGCATGTGCGGAACTTCTAGGCAATCATATCGGCAGGTGACACGAAGTGATTCAAGTTCGTTTGCCCCCCCATTTTCTTTAACGAACGATAACTTTTTGTGAAAATAACAAGTGCCCCGAACCCGGCCGAAACGACTCGAATTACACTTTGAGACCCGCCGACATGATCGCCACGATGCACAGAGCACCCTCGTAAATTTCCGGGACGTTTCATTTTTTAACAACCAGGACCGAAACCCTAGGCCGAACAAAATGGTCGGATGCGAAGTGAAATTTTTTCGCTCGAAATTTTACGAGCATGTGCGGAACTTATAGGCAATCACATCGGTAGGTGACACGAAGTGATTCGAGTTCGTTTGCCCCCCCATTTCCTTTAACGAACAATAACTTTTTGTGAAAATATCAAGTGCCCCGAACCCGGCCGAAACGACTCGAATTACACTTCGAGACCCGCCGACATGATCGCCACGATGCACAGAGCACCCTCGTAAATTTTCGGGCAAATCGGACGACGTTGTATTTTTTCACAGCCAGGACCGAAACCCTAGGCCGAACAAAATGGTCGGATGCGAAGTGAAATTTTTTCGCTCGAAATTTTACGAGCTTTTGCAGAACTTTTAGGCAATCATATCGGCAGGTGACATGAAGTGATTCGAGTTCGTTTGCCCCCCCATTTTCTTTAACGAACGATAACTTTTTGTGAAAATAACAAGTGCCCCGAACCCGGCCGAAACGACTCGAATTACACTTCGAGACCCGCCGACATGATCGCCACGATGCACAGAGCACCCTCGTAAATTTTCGGGCAAGTCGGACGACGTTGTATTTTTTCACAACCAGGACCGAAACCCTTGGCCGAACAAAATGGTCGGATGGGAAGTGAAATTTTTTCGCTCGAAATTTTAGGAGCATGTGCGGAACTTCTAGGCAATCATATCAGCAGGTGACACGGAGTGATTCAAGTTCGTTTGCCCCCCCATTTTCTTTAACGAACGATAACTTTTTGTGAAAATAACAAGTGCCCCGAACCCGGCCGAAACGACTCGAATTACACTTCGAGACCCGCCGACATCATCGCCACGATGCACAGAGCACCCTCGTAAATTTTCGGGACGTTTCATTTTTTCACAACCAGGACCGAAACCCTAGGCCGAACAAAATGGTCGGATGCAAAGTGAAATTTTTTCGCTCGAAATTTTACGAGCATGTGCGGAACTTCTAGGCAATCATATCGGTAGGTGAATCGAAGTGATTCGAGTTCGTTTGCACCCCCATTTTCTTTAACGAACGATAACTTTTTGTGAAAATAACAAGTGCCCCGATCCTGGCCGAAACGACTCGAATTACACTTCGAGACCCGCCGACATGATCGCCACGATGCACAGAGCACCCTCGTAAATTTTCGGGCAAATCGGACGACGTTGTATTTTTTCACAACCAGGACCGAAACCCTAGGCCGTACAAAATGGTCGGATGCGAAGTGAAATTTTTTTGCTCGAAATTTTACGAGCATGTGCGGAACTTCTAGGCAATCATATCGGCAGGTGACACGAAGTGATTCAAGTTCGTTTGCCACCCCATTTTCTTTAACGAACGATAACTTTTTGTGAAAATAACAAGTGCCCCGATCCCGGCCGAAACGACTCGAATTACACTTCGAGACCCGCCGACATGATCGCCACGATGCACAGAGCACCCTCGTAAATTTTCGGGACGTTTCATTTTTTCACAACCAAGACCGAAACTCTAGGCCGAACAAAATGGTCGGATGCGAAGTGAAATTTTTTCGCTCGAAATTTTACGAGCATGTGCGGAACTTCTAGGCAATCATATCGGTAGGTGACACGAAGTGATTCGAGTTCGTTTGCCCCCCCATTTTCTTTAACGAACGATAACTTTTTGTGAAAATAACAAGTGCCCCGATCTCGGCCGAAACGACTCGAATTACACTTCGAGACCCGCCGACATGATCGCCACGATGCACAGAGCAGCCTCGTAAATTTTCGGGACGTTTCATTTTTTCACCACCAGGACCGAAACCCTAGGCCGAACAAAATGGTCGGATGCAAAGTGAAATTTTTTCGCTCGAAATTTTACGAGCATGTGCGGAACTTCTAGGCAATCATATCGGTAGGTGAATCGAAGTGATTCGAGTTCGTTTGCCCCCCCATTTTCTTTAACGAACGATAACTTTTTGTGAAAATAACAAGTGCCCCGATCCTGGCCGAAACGACTCGAATTACACTTCGAGACCCGCCAACATGATCGCCACGATGCACAGAGCACCCTCGTAAATTTTCGGGCAAATCGGACGACGTTGTATTTTTTCACAACCAGGACCGAAACCATAGGCCGAACAAAATGGTCGGATGCGAAGTGAAATTTTTTTGCTCGAAATTTTACGAGCATGTGCGGAACTTCTAGGCAATCATATCGGCAGGTGACACGAAGTGATTCAAGTTCGTTTGCCACCCCATTTTCTTTAACGAACGATAACTTTTTGTGAAAATAACAAGTGCCCCGATCCCGGCCGAAACGACTCGAATTACACTTCGAGACCCGCCGACATGATCGCCACGATGCACAGAGCACCCTCGTAAATTTTCGGGCAAATCGGACGACGTTGTATTTTTTCACAACCAGGACCGAAACCCTAGGCCGAACAAAATGGTCGGATGCGAAGTGAAATTTTTTCCCTCGAAATTTTACGAGCATGTGCAGAACTTCTAGGCAATCATATCGGTAGGTGACACGAAGTGATTCGAGTTCGTTTGCCC
Organism: Corylus avellana; assembly: GCF_965113065.1. Classification (NCBI taxonomy): domain Eukaryota; kingdom Viridiplantae; phylum Streptophyta; class Magnoliopsida; order Fagales; family Betulaceae; genus Corylus; species Corylus avellana. The sequence continues at coordinate 14,376,244 of NC_142495.1, read as the reverse complement.
CCCCATTTTCTTTAACGAACGATAACTTTTTGTGAAAATAACAAGTGCCCCGATCTCGGCCGAAACGACTCGAATTACACTTCGAGACCCGCCGACATGATCGCCACGATGCACAGAGCACCCTCGTAAATTTTCGGGACGTTTTATTTTTTCACAACCAGGACCGAAACCCAAGGCCGAACAAAATGGTCGGATGCAAAGTGAAATTTTTTCGCTCGAAATTTTACGAGCATGTGCGGAACTTCTAGGCAATCATATCGGCAGGTGACACGAAGTGATTCAAGTTCGTTTGCCACCCCATTTTCTTTAACGAACGATATCTTTTTGTGAAAATAACAAGTGCCCCGATCCCGGCCGAAACGTCTCGAATTACACTTCGAGACCCGCCGACATGATCGCCACGATGCACAGAGCACCCTCGTAAATTTTCGGGCAAATCGGACGACGTTGTATTTTTTCACAACCAGGACCGAAACCCTAGGCCGAACAAAATGGTCGGATGCGAAGTGAAATTTTTTCGCTCGAAATTTTACGAGCATGTGCGGAACTTCTAGGCAATCATATCGGCAGGTGACACGAAGTGATTCAAGTTCGTTTGCCACCCCATTTTCTTTAACGAACGATAACTTTTTGTGAAAATAACAAGTGCCCCGATCCCGGCCGAAACGACTCGAATTACACTTCGAGACCCGCCGACATGATCGCCACGATGCACAGAGCACCCTCGTAAATTTTCGGGACGTTTCATTTTTTCACAACCAGGACCGAAACCCTAGGCCGAACAAAATGGTCGGATGCAAAGTGAAATTTTTTCGCTCGAAATTTTACGAGCATGTGCGGAACTTCTAGGCAATCATATCGGTAGGTGAAGCGAAGTGATTCGAGTTCATTTGCCCCCCCATTTTCTTTAACGAACGATAACTTTTTGTGAAAATAACAAGTGCCCCGAACCCGGCCGAAACGACTCGAATTACACTTCGAGACCCGCCGACATGATCGCCACGATGCACAGAGCACCCTCGTAAATTTTCGGGACGTTTCATTTTTTCACAACCAGGACCGAAACCCTAGGCCGAACAAAATGGTCGGATGCGAAGTGAAATTTTTTCGCTCGAAATTTTACGAGCATGTGCGGAACTTCTAGGCAATCATATCGGCAGGTGACACGAAGTGATTCAAGTTCGTTTGACCCCCCATTTTCTTTAACGAACGATAACTTTTTGTCAAAATAACAAGTGCCCCGAACCCGGCCGAAACGACTCGAATTACACTTCGAGACCCGCCGACATGATCGCCACGATGCACAGAGCACCCTCGTAAATTTTCGGGACGTTTCATTTTTTCACAACCAGGACCGAAACCCTAGGCCGAACAAAATGGTCGGATGCGAAGTGAAATTTTTTGGTTCGAAATTTTACGAGCATGTGCGGAACTTCTAGGCAATCATATCGGCAGGTGACGCGAAGTGATTCAAGTTCGTTTGCCCCCCCATTTTCTTTAACGAACGATAACTTTTTGTGAAAATAACAAGTGCCCCGAACCCGGCCGAAACGACTCGAATTACACTTCGAGACCCGCCGACATGATCGCCACGATGCACAGAGCACCCTCGTAAATTTTCGGGACGTTTCATTTTTTCACAACCAGGACCGAAACCCTAGGCCGAACAAAATGGTCGGATGCGAAGTGAAATTTTTTCGCTCGAAATTTTACGAGCATGTGCGGAACTTCTAGGCAATCATATCGGCAGGTGACACGAAGTGATTCAAGTTCGTTTGACCCCCCTTTTTCTTTAACGAACGATAACTTTTTGTGAAAATAACAAGTGCCCCGAACCCGGCCGAAACGACTCGAATTACACTTCGAGACCCGCCGACATGATCGCCACGATGCACAGAGCACCCTCGTAAATTTTCAGGACGTTTCATTTTTTCACAACCAGGACCGAAACCCTAGGCCGAACAAAATGGTCGGATACGAAGTGAAATTTTTTCGCTCGAAATTTTACGAGCTTGTGCAGAACTTCTAGGCAATCATATCGGCAGGTGACACGAAGTGATTCAAGTTCGTTTGCCCCCCCATTTTCTTTAACGAACGATAACTTTTTGTCAAAATAACAAGTGCCCCGATCCCGGCCGAAACAACTCGAATTACACTTCGAGACCCGCCGACATGATCGCCACGATGCACAGAGCACCCTCGTAAATTTTCGGGACGTTTCATTTTTTCACAACCAGGACCGAAACCATAGGCCGAACAAAATGGTCGGATGCGAAATGAAATTTTTTCGCTCGAAATTTTACGAGCTTGTGCAGAACTTCTAGGCAATCATATCGGCAGGTGACACGAAGTGATTCAAGTTCGTTTGACCCCCTATTTTCTTTAACGAACGATAACTTTTTGTCAAAATAACAAGTGCCCCGAACCCGGCCGAAACGACTCGAATTACACTTCGAGACCCGCCGACATGATCGCCACGATGCACAGAGCACCCTCGTAAATTTTCGGGCAAATCGGACGACGTTGTATTTTTTCACAACCAGGACCGAAACCCTAGGCCGAACAAAATGGTCGGATGCGAATTGAAATTTTTTCGCTCGAAATTTTACGAGCATGTGCGGAACTTCTAGGCAATCATATCGGCAGGTGACACGATGTGATTCAAGTTCGTTTGACCCCCCATTTTCTTTAACGAACGATAACTTTTTGTCAAAATAACAAGTGCCCCGAACCCGGCCGAAACGACTCGAATTACACTTCGAGACCCGCCGACATGATCGCCACGATGCACAGAGCACCCTCGTAAATTTTCGGGACGTTTCATTTTTTCACAACCAGGACCGAAACCCTAGGCCGAACAAAATGGTCGGATGCGAAGTGAAATTTTTTGGTTCGAAATTTTACGAGCATGTGCGGAACTTCTAGGCAATCATATCGGCAGGTGACGCGAAGTGATTCAAGTTCGTTTGCCCCCCCATTTTCTTTAACGAACGATAACTTTTTGTGAAAATAACAAGTGCCCCGAACCCGGCCGAAACGACTCGAATTACACTTCGAGACCCGCCGACATGATCGCCACGATGCACAGAGCACCCTCGTAAATTTTCGGGACGTTTCATTTTTTCACAACCAGGACCGAAACCCTAGGCCGAACAAAATGGTCGGATGCGAAGTGAAATTTTTTCGCTCGAAATTTTACGAGCATGTGCGGAACTTCTAGGCAATCATATCGGCAGGTGACACGAAGTGATTCAAGTTCGTTTGACCCCCCTTTTTCTTTAACGAACGATAACTTTTTGTGAAAATAACAAGTGCCCCGAACCCGGCCGAAACGACTCGAATTACACTTCGAGACCCGCCGACATGATCGCCACGATGCACAGAGCACCCTCGTAAATTTTCAGGACGTTTCATTTTTTCACAACCAGGACCGAAACCCTAGGCCGAACAAAATGGTCGGATACGAAGTGAAATTTTTTCGCTCGAAATTTTACGAGCTTGTGCAGAACTTCTAGGCAATCATATCGGCAGGTGACACGAAGTGATTCAAGTTCGTTTGCCCCCCCATTTTCTTTAACGAACGATAACTTTTTGTCAAAATAACAAGTGCCCCGATCCCGGCCGAAACAACTCGAATTACACTTCGAGACCCGCCGACATGATCGCCACGATGCACAGAGCACCCTCGTAAATTTTCGGGACGTTTCATTTTTTCACAACCAGGACCGAAACCATAGGCCGAACAAAATGGTCGGATGCGAAATGAAATTTTTTCGCTCGAAATTTTACGAGCTTGTGCAGAACTTCTAGGCAATCATATCGGCAGGTGACACGAAGTGATTCAAGTTCGTTTGACCCCCTATTTTCTTTAACGAACGATAACTTTTTGTCAAAATAACAAGTGCCCCGAACCCGGCCGAAACGACTCGAATTACACTTCGAGACCCGCCGACATGATCGCCACGATGCACAGAGCACCCTCGTAAATTTTCGGGCAAATCGGACGACGTTGTATTTTTTCACAACCAGGACCGAAACCCTAGGCCGAACAAAATGGTCGGATGCGAATTGAAATTTTTTCGCTCGAAATTTTACGAGCATGTGCGGAACTTCTAGGCAATCATATCGGCAGGTGACACGAAGTGATTCAAGTTCGTTTGACCCCCTATTTTCTTTAACGAACGATAACTTTTTGTCAAAATAACAAGTGCCCCGAACCCGGCCGAAACGACTCGAATTACACTTCGAGACCCGCCGACATGATCGCCACGATGCACAGAGCACCCTCGTAAATTTTCGGTACGTTTCATTTTTTCACAACCAGGACCGAAACCCTAGGCCGAACAAAATGATCGGATGCGAAGTGAAATTTTTTCGCTCGAAATTTTACGAGCATGTGCGGAACTTCTAGGCAATCATATCGGCAGGTGACACGAAGTGATTCAAGTTCGTTTGCCCCCCCATTTTCTTTAACGAACGATAACTTTTTGTGAAAATAACAAGTGCCCCGAACCCAGCCGAAACGACTCGAATTACACTTCGAGACCCGCCGACATGATCGCCACGATGCACAGAGCACCCTCGTAAATGTTCGGGACGTTTCATTTTTTCACAACCAGGACCGAAACCCTAGGCCCAACAAAATGGTCGGATGCGAAGTGAAATTTTTTTCGCTCGAAATTTTACGAGCTTGTGCAGAACTTCTAGGCAATCATATCGGCAGGTGACACGAATTGATTCGAGTTCGTTTGCCCCCCCATTTACTTTAGCGAACGATAACTTTTTGTGAAAATAACAAGTGCCCCGATCCCGGCCGAAACGACTCGAATTACACTTCGAGACCCGCCGACATGATCGCCACGATGCACAGAGCACCCTCGTAAATTTTCGGGACGTTTCATTTTTTCACAACCAGGACCGAAACCCTAGGCCGAACAAAATGGTCGGATGCGGAGTGAAATTTTTTTCGCTCGAAATTTTACGAGGTTGTGCAGAACTTCTAGGCAATCATATCGGCAGGTGACACGAAGTGATTCAAGTTCGTTTGCCCCCCCATTTTCTTTAACGAACGATAACTTTTTGTCAAAATAACAAGTGCCCCGATCCCGGCCGAAACAACTCGAATTACACTTCGAGACCCGCCGACATGATCGCCACGATGCACAGAGCACCCTCGTAAATTTTCGGGACGTTTCATTTTTTCACAACCAGGACCGAAACCATAGGCCGAACAAAATGGTCGGATGCGAAATGAAATTTTTTCGCTCGAAATTTTACGAGCTTGTGCAGAACTTCTAGGCAATCATATCGGCAGGTGACACGAAGTGATTCAAGTTCGTTTGACCCCCTATTTTCTTTAACGAACGATAACTTTTTGTCAAAATAACAAGTGCCCCGAACCCGGCCGAAACGACTCGAATTACACTTCGAGACCCGCCGACATGATCGCCACGATGCACAGAGCACCCTCGTAAATTTTCGGGCAAATCGGACGACGTTGTATTTTTTCACAACCAGGACCGAAACCCTAGGCCGAACAAAATGGTCGGATGCGAATTGAAATTTTTTCGCTCGAAATTTTACGAGCATGTGCGGAACTTCTAGGCAATCATATCGGCAGGTGACACGATGTGATTCAAGTTCGTTTGACCCCCCATTTTCTTTAACGAACGATAACTTTTTGTCAAAATAACAAGTGCCCCGAACCCGGCCGAAACGACTCGAATTACACTTCGAGACCCGCCGACATGATCGCCACGATGCACAGAGCACCCTCGTAAATTTTCGGGACGTTTCATTTTTTCACAACCAGGACCGAAACCCTAGGCCGAACAAAATGGTCGGATGCGAAGTGAAATTTTTTGGTTCGAAATTTTACGAGCATGTGCGGAACTTCTAGGCAATCATATCGGCAGGTGACGCGAAGTGATTCAAGTTCGTTTGCCCCCCCATTTTCTTTAACGAACGATAACTTTTTGTGAAAATAACAAGTGCCCCGAACCCGGCCGAAACGACTCGAATTACACTTCGAGACCCGCCGACATGATCGCCACGATGCACAGAGCACCCTCGTAAATTTTCGGGACGTTTCATTTTTTCACAACCAGGACCGAAACCCTAGGCCGAACAAAATGGTCGGATGCGAAGTGAAATTTTTTCGCTCGAAATTTTACGAGCATGTGCGGAACTTCTAGGCAATCATATCGGCAGGTGACACGAAGTGATTCAAGTTCGTTTGACCCCCCTTTTTCTTTAACGAACGATAACTTTTTGTGAAAATAACAAGTGCCCCGAACCCGGCCGAAACGACTCGAATTACACTTCGAGACCCGCCGACATGATCGCCACGATGCACAGAGCACCCTCGTAAATTTTCAGGACGTTTCATTTTTTCACAACCAGGACCGAAACCCTAGGCCGAACAAAATGGTCGGATACGAAGTGAAATTTTTTCGCTCGAAATTTTACGAGCTTGTGCAGAACTTCTAGGCAATCATATCGGCAGGTGACACGAAGTGATTCAAGTTCGTTTGCCCCCCCATTTTCTTTAACGAACGATAACTTTTTGTCAAAATAACAAGTGCCCCGATCCCGGCCGAAACAACTCGAATTACACTTCGAGACCCGCCGACATGATCGCCACGATGCACAGAGCACCCTCGTAAATTTTCGGGACGTTTCATTTTTTCACAACCAGGACCGAAACCATAGGCCGAACAAAATGGTCGGATGCGAAATGAAATTTTTTCGCTCGAAATTTTACGAGCTTGTGCAGAACTTCTAGGCAATCATATCGGCAGGTGACACGAAGTGATTCAAGTTCGTTTGACCCCCTATTTTCTTTAACGAACGATAACTTTTTGTCAAAATAACAAGTGCCCCGAACCCGGCCGAAACGACTCGAATTACACTTCGAGACCCGCCGACATGATCGCCACGATGCACAGAGCACCCTCGTAAATTTTCGGGCAAATCGGACGACGTTGTATTTTTTCACAACCAGGACCGAAACCCTAGGCCGAACAAAATGGTCGGATGCGAATTGAAATTTTTTCGCTCGAAATTTTACGAGCATGTGCGGAACTTCTAGGCAATCATATCGGCAGGTGACACGAAGTGATTCAAGTTCGTTTGACCCCCTATTTTCTTTAACGAACGATAACTTTTTGTCAAAATAACAAGTGCCCCGAACCCGGCCGAAACGACTCGAATTACACTTCGAGACCCGCCGACATGATCGCCACGATGCACAGAGCACCCTCGTAAATTTTCGGTACGTTTCATTTTTTCACAACCAGGACCGAAACCCTAGGCCGAACAAAATGATCGGATGCGAAGTGAAATTTTTTCGCTCGAAATTTTACGAGCATGTGCGGAACTTCTAGGCAATCATATCGGCAGGTGACACGAAGTGATTCAAGTTCGTTTGCCCCCCCATTTTCTTTAACGAACGATAACTTTTTGTGAAAATAACAAGTGCCCCGAACCCAGCCGAAACGACTCGAATTACACTTCGAGACCCGCCGACATGATCGCCACGATGCACAGAGCACCCTCGTAAATGTTCGGGACGTTTCATTTTTTCACAACCAGGACCGAAACCCTAGGCCCAACAAAATGGTCGGATGCGAAGTGAAATTTTTTTCGCTCGAAATTTTACGAGCTTGTGCAGAACTTCTAGGCAATCATATCGGCAGGTGACACGAATTGATTCGAGTTCGTTTGCCCCCCCATTTACTTTAGCGAACGATAACTTTTTGTGAAAATAACAAGTGCCCCGATCCCGGCCGAAACGACTCGAATTACACTTCGAGACCCGCCGACATGATCGCCACGATGCACAGAGCACCCTCGTAAATTTTCGGGACGTTTCATTTTTTCACAACCAGGACCGAAACCCTAGGCCGAACAAAATGGTCGGATGCGGAGTGAAATTTTTTTCGCTCGAAATTTTACGAGGTTGTGCAGAACTTCTAGGCAATCATATCGGCAGGTGACACGAAGTGATTCAAGTTCGTTTGCCCCCCCATTTTCTTTAACGAACGATAACTTTTTGTCAAAATAACAAGTGCCCCGATCCCGGCCGAAACAACTCGAATTACACTTCGAGACCCGCCGACATGATCGCCACGATGCACAGAGCACCCTCGTAAATTTTTGGGACGTTTCATTTTTTCACAACCAGGACCGAAACCATAGGCCGAACAAAATGGTCGGATGCGAAATGAAATTTTTTCGCTCGAAATTTTACGAGCTTGTGCAGAACTTCTAGGCAATCATATCGGCAGGTGACACGAAGTGATTCGAGTTCGTTTGCCCCCCCATTTTCTTTAACGAACGATAACTTTTTGTGAAAATAACAAGTGCCCCGAACCCGGCCGAAACGACTCGAATTACACTTCGAGACCCGCCGACATGATCGCCACGATGCACAGAGCACCCTCGTAAATTTTCGGGCAAATCGGACGACGTTGTATTTTTTCACAACCAGGACCGAAACCCTAGGCCGAACAAAATGGTCGGATGCGAATTGAAATTTTTTCGCTCGAAATTTTACGAGCATGTGCGGAACTTCTAGGCAATCATATCGGCAGGTGACACGAAGTGATTCAAGTTCGTTTGACCCCCTATTTTCTTTAACGAACGATAACTTTTTGTCAAAATAACAAGTGCCCCGAACCCGGCCGAAACGACTCGAATTACACTTCGAGACCCGCCGACATGATCGCCACGATGCACAGAGCACCCTCGTAAATTTTCGGTACGTTTCATTTTTTCACAACCAGGACCGAAACCCTAGGCCGAACAAAATGATCGGATGCGAAGTGAAATTTTTTCGCTCGAAATTTTACGAGCATGTGCGGAACTTCTAGGCAATCATATCGGCAGGTGACACGAAGTGATTCAAGTTCGTTTGCCCCCCCATTTTCTTTAACGAACGATAACTTTTTGTGAAAATAACAAGTGCCCCGAACCCAGCCGAAACGACTCGAATTACACTTCGAGACCCACCGACATGATCGCCACGATGCACAGAGCACCCTCGTAAATGTTCGGGACGTTTCATTTTTTCACAACCAGGACCGAAACCCTAGGCCCAACAAAATGGTCGGATGCGAAGTGAAATTTTTTTCGCTCGAAATTTTACGAGCTTGTGCAGAACTTCTAGGCAATCATATCGGCAGGTGACACGAATTGATTCGAGTTCGTTTGCCCCCCCATTTACTTTAGCGAACGATAACTTTTTGTGAAAATAACAAGTGCCCCGATCCCGGCCGAAACGACTCGAATTACACTTCGAGACCCGCCGACATGATCGCCACGATGCACAGAGCACCCTCGTAAATTTTCGGGACGTTTCATTTTTTCACAACCAGGACCGAAACCCTAGGCCGAACAAAATGGTCGGATGCGAAGTGAAATTTTTTCGCTCGAAATTTTACGAGCATGTGCGGAACTTCTAGGCAATCATATCGGCAGGTGACACGAAGTGATTCAAGTTCGTTTGCCCCCCCATTTTCTTTAACGAACGATAACTTTTTGTGAAAATAACAAGTGCCCCGAACCCGGCCGAAACGACTCGAATTACACTTCGAGACCCGCCGACATGATCGCCACGATGCACAGAGCACCCTCGTAAATTTTCGGGACGTTTCATTTTTTTACAACCAGGACCGAAACCCTAGGCCGAACAAAATGGTCGGATGCGGAGTGAAATTTTTTTCGCTCGAAATTTTACGAGGTTGTGCAGAACTTCTAGGCAATCATATCGGCAGGTGACACGAAGTGATTCAAGTTCGTTTGCCCCCCCATTTTCTTTAACGAACGATAACTTTTTGTCAAAATAACAAGTGCCCCGATCCCGGCCGAAACAACTCGAATTACACTTCGAGACCCGCCGACATGATCGCCACGATGCACAGAGCACCCTCGTAAATTTTCGGGACGTTTCATTTTTTCACAACCAGGACCGAAACCATAGGCCGAACAAAATGGTCGGATGCGAAATGAAATTTTTTCGCTCGAAATTTTACGAGCTTGTGCAGAACTTCTAGGCAATCATATCGGCAGGTGACACGAAGTGATTCGAGTTCGTTTGCCCCCCCATTTTCTTTAACGAACGATAACTTTTTGTGAAAATAACAAGTGCCCCGAACCCGGCCGAAACGACTCGAATTACACTTCGAGACCCGCCGACATGATCGCCACGATGCACAGAGCACCCTGATACCGGACAGAAAAAAGGATGGAAAACAAGTACACAGATTCACACTCAAATGATAGATAGAAGTTCACCACCCAAAAGATAACACCAAGGGATATAGAATATCACCACCCAAAGGCTTATAATAAGGGATACAGAACTAGAAAACTCACCACTCTAAGGCTCACACCAAAGAGATACAGAGATACAAGGAGAACTCTCCTCTCAAAAGCCAAAGGCTGGTTTTTAAATTAACACAATAGTCTGATCCCTACACTTGCACAGACAAGTATTATATAAGCTTAGAACAGCCCTCTAAGCATAGGATAAGTCTCTAAAGAAATAAAACAAGTAATAAAGGCATAGAACAATCTTTAATTCGTGGGCAGCAGACAAGGGGACAAAACAGCCTACTTAATGCGTATTCCCGAGAAGGCTGACCACTCCACTTGAAACAGTCATAACTTTTGGCTCCCAACTCCAAATGATCTGAAACGTTTTTAGTTGGAAAGATAAGATTCTGAACTTGAAGTTAGACCTAGGCATGCGTTCGAAATGATGAAGTACTGGACGGCTATGATGTTTTTGAACTCACTAGAACCCTCTAGACTGCATCAGGATTTCTTCAATTTGGGCCTTGACATTCTGTTGGGCTTGTGGACTTATTTGGGCTGAAGTTTGGGAGATTGTTAATGGACTCTTGCTGGACACACCCGTGTCACACCCTCGTAAATTTTCGGGACGTTTCATTTTTTCACAACCAGGACCGAAACCCTAGGCCGAACAAAATGGTCGGATGCGAAGTGAAATTTTTTCGCTCGAAATTTTACGAGCATGTGCGGAACTTCTAGGCAATCATATCGGCAGGTGACACGAAGTGATTCAAGTTCGTTTGCCCCCCCATTTTCTTTAACGAACGATAACTTTTTGTGAAAATAACAAGTGCCCCGAACCCAGCCGAAACGACTCGAATTACACTTCGAGACCCGCCGACATGATCGCCACGATGCACAGAGCACCCTCGTAAATTTTCGGGACGTTTCATTTTTTCACAACCAGGACCGAAACCCTAGGCCGAACAAAATGGTCGGATGCGAAGTGAAATTTTTTTCGCTCGAAATTTTACGAGCTTGCGCAGAACTTCTAGGCAATCATATCGGCAGGTGACACGAATTGATTCGAGTTCGTTTGCCCCCCCATTTACTTTAGCGAACGATAACTTTTTGTGAAAATAACAAGTGCCCCGATCCCGGCCGAAACGACTCGAATTACACTTCGCGACCCGCCGACATGATCGCCACGATGTACAGAGCACCCTCGTAAATTTTCGGGACGTTTCATTTTTTCACAACCAGGACCGAAACCCTAGGCCGAACAAAATGGTCGGATGCGAAGTGAAATTTTTTTCGCTCGAAATTTTACGTGCTTGTGCAGAACTTCTAGGCAATCATATCGGCAGGTGACACGAATTGATTCGAGTTCGTTTGCCCCCCCATTTACTTTAGCGAACGATAACTTTTTGTGAAAATAACAAGTGCCCCGATCCCGGCCGAAACGACTCGAATTACACTTCGAGACCCGCCGACATGATCGCCACGATGCACAGAGCACCCTCGTAAATTTTCGGGACGTTTCATTTTTTCACAACCAGGACCGAAACCCTAGGCCGAACAAAATGGTCGGATGCGAAATGAAATTTTTTCGCTCGAAATTTTACGAGCTTGTGCAGAACTTCTAGGCAATCATATCGGCAGGTGACACGAAGTGATTCGAGTTCGTTTGCCCCCCCATTTTCTTTAACGAACGATAACTTTTTGTGAAAATAACAAGTGCCCCGAACCCGGCCGAAACGACTCGAATTACACTTCGAGACCCGCCGACATGATCGCCACGATGCACAGAGCACCCTCGTAAATTTTCGGGCAAATCGGACGACGTTGTATTTTTTCACAACCAGGACCGAAACCCTAGGCCGAACAAAATGGTCGGATGCGAATTGAAATTTTTTCGCTCGAAATTTTTCGAGCATGTGCGGAACTTCTAGGCAATCATATCGGCAGGTGACACGAAGTGATTCAAGTTCGTTTGACCCCCTATTTTCTTTAACGAACGATAACTTTTTGTGAAAATAACAAGTGCCCCGAACCCGGCCGAAACGACTCGAATTACACTTCGAGACCCGCCGACATGATCGCCACGATGCACAGAGCACCCTCGTAAATTTTCGGGACGTTTCATTTTTTCACAACCAGGACCGAAACCCTAGGCCGAACAAAATGGTCGGATGCGAAGTGAAATTTTTTTTCGCTCGAAATTTTACGAGCTTGTGCAGAACTTCTAGGCAATCATATCGGCAGGTGACACGAATTGATTCGAGTTCGTTTGCCCCCCCATTTACTTTAGCGAACGATAACTTTTTGTGAAAATAACAAGTGCCCCGATCCCGGCCGAAACGACTCGAATTACACTTCGAGACCCGCCGACATGATCGCCACGATGCACAGAGCACCCTCGTAAATTTTCGGGACGTTTCATTTTTTCACAACCAGGACCGAAACCCTAGGCCGAACAAAATGGTCGGATGCGAAGTGAAATTTTTTCGCTCGAAATTTTACGAGCATGTGCGGAACTTCTAGGCAATCATATCGGCAGGTCACACGAAGTGATTCAAGTTCGTTTGCCCCTCCATTTTCTTTAACGAACGATAACTTTTTGTGAAAATAACAAGTGCCCCGAACCCGGCCGAAACGACTCGAATTACACTTCGAGACCCGCCGACATGATCGCCACGATGCACAGAGCACCCTCGTAAATTTTCGGGACGTTTCATTTTTTCACAACCAGGACCGAAACCCTAGGCCGAACAAAATGGTCGGATGCGAAGTGAAATTTTTTCGCTCGAAATTTTACGAGCATGTGCGGAACATCTAGGCAATCATATCGGCAGGTGACACGAAGTGATTCAAGTTCGTTTGCCCCCCCATTTTCTTTAACGAACGATAACTTTTTGTGAAAATAACAAGTGCCCCGAACCCAGCCGAAACGACTCGAATTACACTTCGAGACCCGCCGACATGATCGCCACGATGCACAGAGCACCCTCGTAAATTTTCGGGACGTTTCATTTTTTCACAACTAGGACCGAAACCCTAGGCCGAACAAAATGGTCGGATGCGAAGTGAAATTTTTTTCGCTCGAAATTTTACGAGCTTGCGCAGAACTTCTAGGCAATCATATCGGCAGGTGACACGAATTGATTCGAGTTCGTTTGCCCCCCCATTTACTTTAGCGAACGATAACTTTTTGTGAAAATAACAAGTGCCCCGATCCCGGCCGAAACGACTCGAATTACACTTCGCGACCCGCCGACATGATCGCCACGATGCACAGAGCACCCTCGTAAATTTTCGGGACGTTTCATTTTTTCACAACCAGGACCGAAACCCTAGGCCGAACAAAATGGTCGGATGCGAAGTGAAATTTTTTCGCTCGAAATTTTACGAGCATGTGCGGAACTTCTAGGCAATCATATCGGCAGGTGACACGAAGTGATTCAAGTTCGTTTGCCCTCCATTTTCTTTAACGAACGATAACTTTTTGTGAAAATAACAAGTGCCCCGAACCCGGCCGAAACGACTCGAATTACACTTCGAGACCCGCCGACATGATCGCCACGATGCACAGAGCACCCTCGTAAATTTTCGGGACGTTTCATTTTTTCACAACCAGGACCGAAACCCTAGGCCGAACAAAATGGTCGGATGCGAAGTGAAATTTTTTCGCTCGAAATTTTACGAGCATGTGCGGAACATCTAGGCAATCATATCGGCAGGTGACACGAAGTGATTCAAGTTCGTTTGCCCCCCCATTTTCTTTAACGAACGATAACTTTTTGTGAAAATAACAAGTGCCCCGAACCCAGCCGAAACGACTCGAATTACACTTCGAGACCCGCCGACATGATCGCCACGATGCACAGAGCACCCTCGTAAATTTTCGGGACGTTTCATTTTTTCACAACTAGGACCGAAACCCTAGGCCGAACAAAATGGTCGGATGCGAAGTGAAATTTTTTTCGCTCGAAATTTTACGAGCTTGCGCAGAACTTCTAGGCAATCATATCGGCAGGTGACACGAATTGATTCGAGTTCGTTTGCCCCCCCATTTACTTTAGCGAACGATAACTTTTTGTGAAAATAACAAGTGCCCCGATCCCGGCCGAAACGACTCGAATTACACTTCGCGACCCGCCGACATGATCGCCACGATGCACAGAGCACCCTCGTAAATTTTCGGGACGTTTCATTTTTTCACAACCAGGACCGAAACCCTAGGCCGAACAAAATGGTCGGATGCGAAGTGAAATTTTTTCGCTCGAAATTTTACGAGCATGTGCGGAACTTCTAGGCAATCATATCGGCAGGTGACACGAAGTGATTCAAGTTCGTTTGCCCTCCATTTTCTTTAACGAACGATAACTTTTTGTGAAAATAACAAGTGCCCCGAACCCGGCCGAAACGACTCGAATTACACTTCGAGACCCGCCGACATGATCGCCACGATGCACAGAGCACCCTCGTAAATTTTCGGGACGTTTCATTTTTTCACAACCAGGACCGAAACCCTAGGCCGAACAAAATGGTCGGATGCGAAGTGAAATTTTTTCGCTCGAAATTTTACGAGCATGTGCGGAACTTCTAGGCAATCATATCGGCAGGTGACACGAAGTGATTCCAGTTCGTTTGCCCCCCCATTTTCTTTAACGAACGATAACTTTTTGTGAAAATAACAAGTGCCCCGAACCCGGCCGAAACGACTCGAATTACACTTCGAGACCCGCCGACATGATCGCCACGATGCACAGAGCACCCTCGTAAATTTTCGGGACGTTTCATTTTTTCACAACCAGGACCGAAACCCTAGGCCGAACAAAATGGTCGGATGCGAAGTGAAATTTTTTTCGCTCGAAATTTTACGAGCTTGTGCAGAACTTCTAGGCAATCATATCTGCAGGTGACACGAATTGATTCGAGTTCGTTTGCCCCCCCATTTACTTTAGCGAACGATAACTTTTTGTGAAAATAACAAGTGCCCCGATCCCGGCCGAAACGACTCGAATTACACTTCGCGACCCGCCGACATGATCGCCACGATGCACAGAGCACCCTCGTAAATTTTTGGGACGTTTCATTTTTTCACAACCAGGACCGAAACCCTAGGCCGAACAAAATGGTCGGATGCGAAGTGAAATTTTTTCGCTCGAAATTTTACGAGCATGTGCGGAACTTCTAGGCAATCATATCGGCAGGTCACACGAAGTGATTCAAGTTCGTTTGCCCCTCCATTTTCTTTAACGAACGATAACTTTTTGTGAAAATAACAAGTGCCCCGAACCCGGCCGAAACGACTCGAATTACACTTCGAGACCCGCCGACATGATCGCCACGATGCACAGAGCACCCTCGTAAATTTTCGGGACGTTTCATTTTTTCACAACCAGGACCGAAACCCTAGGCCGAACAAAATGGTCGGATGCGAAGTGAAATTTTTTCGCTCGAAATTTTACGAGCATGTGCGGAACTTCTAGGCAATCATATCGGCAGGTGACACGAAGTGATTCAAGTTCGTTTGCCCCCCCATTTTCTTTAACGAACGATAACTTTTTGTGAAAATAACAAGTGCCCCGAACCCAGCCGAAACGACTCGAATTACACTTCGAGACCCGCCGACATGATCGCCACGATGCACAGAGCACCCTCGTAAATTTTCGGGACGTTTCATTTTTTCACAACCAGGACCGAAACCCTAGGCCGAACAAAATGGTCGGATGCGAAGTGAAATTTTTTTCGCTCGAAATTTTACGAGCTTGCGCAGAACTTCTAGGCAATCATATCGGCAGGTGACACGAATTGATTCGAGTTCGTTTGCCCCCCCATTTACTTTAGCGAACGATAACTTTTTGTGAAAATAACAAGTGCCCCGATCCCGGCCGAAACGACTCGAATTACACTTCGCGACCCGCCGACATGATCGCCACGATGCACAGGGCACCCTCGTAAATTTTCGGGACGTTTCATTTTTTCACAACCAGGACCGAAACCCTAGGCCGAACAAAATGGTCGGATGCGAAGTGAAATTTTTTCGCTCGAAATTTTACGAGCATGTGCGGAACTTCTAGGCCATCATATCGGCAGGTGACACGAAGTGATTCAAGTTCGTTTGCCCTCCATTTTCTTTAACGAACGATAACTTTTTGTGAAAATAACAAGTGCCCCGAACCCGGCCGAAACGACTCGAATTACACTTCGAGACCCGCCGACATGATCGCCACGATGCACAGAGCACCCTCGTAAATTTTCGGGACGTTTCATTTTTTCACAACCAGGACCGAAACCCTAGGCCGAACAAAATGGTCGGATGCGAAGTGAAATTTTTTCGCTCGAAATTTTACGAGCATGTGCGGAACTTCTAGGCAATCATATCGGCAGGTGACACGAAGTGATTCCAGTTTGTTTGCCCCCCCATTTTCTTTAACGAACGATAACTTTTTGTGAAAATAACAAGTGCCCCGAACCCGGCCGAAACGACTCGAATTACACTTCGAGACCCGCCGACATGATCGCCACGATGCACAGAGCACCCTCGTAAATTTTCGGGACGTTTCATTTTTTCACAACCAGGACCGAAACCCTAGGCCGAACAAAATGGTCGGATGCGAAGTGAAATTTTTTCGCTCGAAATTTTACGAGCATGTGCGGAACTTCTAGGCAATCATATCGGCAGGTGACACGAAGTGATTCAAGTTCGTTTGCCCCTCCATTTTCTTTAACGAACGATAACTTTTTGTGAAAATAACAAGTGCCCCGAACCCGGCCGAAACGACTCGAATTACACTTCGAGACCCGCCGACATGATCGCCACGATGCACAGAGCACCCTCGTAAATTTTCGGGACGTTTCATTTTTTCACAACCAGGACCGAAACCCTAGGCCGAACAAAATGGTCGGATGCGAAGTGAAATTTTTTTTCGCTCGAAATTTTACGAGCTTGTGCAGAACTTCTAGGCAATCATATCGGCAGGTGACACGAATTGATTCGAGTTCGTTTGCCCCCCCATTTACTTTAGCGAACGATAACTTTTTGTGAAAATAACAAGTGCCCCGAACCCGGCCGAAACGACTCGAATTACACTTCGAGACCCGCCGACATGATCGCCACGATGCACAGAGCACCCTCGTAAATTTTCGGGACGTTTCATTTTTTCACAACTAGGACCGAAACCCTAGGCCGAACAAAATGGTCGGATGCGAAGTGAAATTTTTTTCGCTCGAAATTTTACGAGCTTGCGCAGAACTTCTAGGCAATCATATCGGCAGGTGACACGAATTGATTCGAGTTCGTTTGCCCCCCCATTTACTTTAGCGAACGATAACTTTTTGTGAAAATAACAAGTGCCCCGAACCCGGCCGAAACGACTCGAATTACACTTCGAGACCCGCCGACATGATCGCCACGATGCACAGAGCACCCTCGTAAATTTTCGGGACGTTTCATTTTTTCACAACCAGGACCGAAACCCTAGGCCGAACAAAATGGTCGGATACGAAGTGAAATTTTTTCGCTCGAAATTTTACGAGCATGTGCGGAACTTCTAGGCCATCATATCGGCAGGTGACACGAAGTGATTCAAGTTCGTTTGCCCTCCATTTTCTTTAACGAACGATAACTTTTTGTGAAAATAACAAGTGCCCCGAACCCGGCCGAAACGACTCGAATTACACTTCGAGACCCGCCGACATGATCGCCACGATGCACAGAGCACCCTCGTAAATTTTCGGGACGTTTCATTTTTTCACAACCAGGACCGAAACCCTAGGCCGAACAAAATGGTCGGATGCGAAGTGAAATTTTTTCGCTCGAAATTTTACGAGCATGTGCGGAACTTCTAGGCAATCATATCGGCAGGTGACACGAAGTGATTCCAGTTCGTTTGCCCCCCCATTTTCTTTAACGAACGATAACTTTTTGTGAAAATAACAAGTGCCCCGAACCCGGCCGAAACGACTCGAATTACACTTCGAGACCCGCCGACATGATCGCCACGATGCACAGAGCACCCTCGTAAATTTTCGGGACGTTTCATTTTTTCACAACCAGGACCGAAACCCTAGGCCGAACAAAATGGTCGGATGCGAAGTGAAATTTTTTTCGCTCGAAATTTTACGAGCTTGTGCAGAACTTCTAGGCAATCATATCGGCAGGTGACACGAATTGATTCGAGTTCGTTTGCCCCCCCATTTACTTTAGCGAACGATAACTTTTTGTGAAAATAACAAGTGCCCCGATCCCGGCCGAAACGACTCGAATTACACTTCGCGACCCGCCGACATGATCGCCACGATGCACAGAGCACCCTCGTAAATTTTTGGGACGTTTCATTTTTTCACAACCAGGACCGAAACCCTAGGCCGAACAAAATGGTCGGATGCGAAGTGAAATTTTTTCGCTCGAAATTTTACGAGCATGTGCGGAACTTCTAGGCAATCATATCGGCAGGTCACACGAAGTGATTCAAGTTCGTTTGCCCCTCCATTTTCTTTAACGAACGATAACTTTTTGTGAAAATAACAAGTGCCCCGAACCCGGCCGAAACGACTCGAATTACACTTCGAGACCCGCCGACATGATCGCCACGATGCACAGAGCACCCTCGTAAATTTTCGGGCAAATCGGACGACGTTGTATTTTTTCACAACCAGGACCGAAACCTTAGGCCGAACAAAATGGTCGGATGCGAATTGAAATTTTTTCGCTCGAAATTTTACGAGCATGTGCGGAACTTCTAGGCAATCATATCGGCAGGTGACACGAAGTGATTCAAGTTCGTTTGACTCCCCATTTTCTTGAACGAACGATAACTTTTTGTCAAAATAACAAGTGCCCCGAACCCGGCCGAAACGACTCGAATTACACTTCGAGACCCGCCGACATGATCGCCACGATGCACAGAGCACCCTCGTAAATTTTCGGGACGTTTCATTTTTTCACATCCAAGACCGAAACCCTAGGCCGAACAAAATGGTCGGATGCGAAGTGAAATTTTTTCGCTCGAAATTTTACGAGCATTTGCGGAACTTCTAGGCAATCATATCGGCAGGTGACGCGAAGTGATTCAAGTTCGTTTGCCCCCCCATTTTCTTTAACGAACGATAACTTTTTGTGAAAATAACAAGTGCCCCGAACCCGGCCGAAACGACTCGAATTACACTTCGAGACCCGCCGACATGATCGCCACGATGCACAGAGCACCCTCGTAAATTTTCGGGACGTTTCATTTTTTCACAACCAGGACCGAAACCCTAGGCCGAACAAAATGGTCGGATGCGAAGTGAAATTTTTTCGCTCGAAATTTTACGAGCATGTGCGGAACTTCTAGGCAATCATATCGGCAGGTGACACGAAGTGATTCAAGTTCGTTTGACCCCCCATTTTCTTTAACGAACGATAACTTTTTGTGAAAATAACAAGTGCCCCGAACCCGGCCGAAACGACTCGAATTACACTTCGAGACCCGCCGACATGATCGCCACGATGCACAGAGCACCCTCGTAAATTTTCGGGACGTTTCATTTTTTCACAACCAGGACCGAAACCCTAGGCCGAACAAAATGGTCGGATGCGAAGTGAAATTTTTTTCGCTCGAAATTTTACGAGCTTGTGCAGAACTTCTAGGCAATCATATCGGCAGGTGACACGAATTGATTCGAGTTCGTTTGCCCCCCCCATTTACTTTAGCGAACGATAACTTTTTGTGAAAATAACAAGTGCCCCGATCCCGGCCGAAACGACTCGAATTACACTTCGAGACCCGCCGACATGATCGCCACGATGCACAGAGCACCCTCGTAAATTTTCGGGCAAATCGGACGACGTTGTATTTTTTCACAACCAGGACCGAAACCATAGGCCGAACAAAATGGTCGGATGCGAAATGAAATTTTTTCGCTCGAAATTTTACGAGCTTGTGCAGAACTTCTAGGCAATCATATCGGCAGGTGACACGAAGTGATTCGAGTTCGTTTGCCCCTCCATTTTCTTTAACGAACGATAACTTTTTGTGAAAATAACAAGTGCCCCGAACCCGGCCGAAACGACTCGAATTACACTTCGAGACCCGCCGACATGATCGCCACGATGCACAGAGCACCCTCGTAAATTTTCGGGCAAATCGGACGACGTTGTATTTTTTCACAACCAGGACCGAAACCCTAGGCCGAACAAAATGGTCGGATGCGAAGTGCAATTTTTTCGCTCGAAATTTTACGAGCATGTGCGGAACTTCTAGGCAATCATATCGGCAGGTGACACGAAGTGATTCAAGTTCGTTTGACCCCCGATTTTCTTTAACGAACGATAACTTTTTGTCAAAATAACAAGTGCCCCGAACCCGGCCGAAACGACTCGAATTACACTTCGAGACCCGCCGACATGATCGCCACGATGCACAGAGCACCCTCGTAAATTTTCGGGACGTTTCATTTTTTCACAACCAGGACCGAAACCCTAGGCCGAACAAAATGGTCGGATACGAAGTGAAATTTTTTTCGCTCGAAATTTTACGAGCTTGTGCAGAACTTCTAGGCAATCATATCGGCAG
This sequence comes from Corylus avellana, assembly GCF_965113065.1. Lineage (NCBI taxonomy): Eukaryota > Viridiplantae > Streptophyta > Magnoliopsida > Fagales > Betulaceae > Corylus > Corylus avellana. The sequence goes on along the minus strand of NC_142495.1, from coordinate 14,355,383 downwards.
GTGACACAAATTGATTCGAGTTCGTTCGCCCCCCCATTTACTTTAGCGAACGATAACTTTTTGTGAAAATAACAAGTGCCCCGATCCCGCCCGAAACGACTCGAATTACACTTCGAGACCCGCCGACATGATCGCCACGATGCACAGAGCACCCTCGTAAATTTTCGGGACGTTTCATTTTTTCACAACCAGGACCGAAACCCTAGGCCGAACAAAATGGTCGGATGCGAGGTAAAATTTTTTCGCTCGAAATTTTACGAGCATGTGCGGAACTTCTAGGCAATCATATCGGCAGGTGACACGAAGTGATTCAAGTTCGTTTGCCCCTCCATTTTCTTTAACGAACGATAACTTTTTGTGAAAATAACAAGTGCCCCGAACCCGGCCGAAACGACTCGAATTACACTTCGAGACCCGCCGACATGATCGCCACGATGCACAGAGCACCCTCATAAATTTTCGGGACGTTTCATTTTTTCACAACCAGGACCGAAACCCTAGGCCGAACAAAATGGTCGGATGCGAAGTGAAATTTTTTTCGCTCGAAATTTTACGAGCTTGTGCAGAACTTCTAGGCAATCATATCGGCAGGTGACACGAATTGATTCGAGTTCGTTTGCCCCCCCATTTACTTTAGCGAACGATAACTTTTTGTGAAAATAACAAGTGCCCCGATCCCGGCCGAAACGACTCGAATTACACTTCGAGACCCGCCGACATGATCGCCACGATGCACAGAGCACCCTCGTAAATTTTCGGGACGTTTCATTTTTTCACAACCAGGACCGAAACCCTAGGCCGAACAAAATGGTCGGATGCGAAGTGAAATTTTTTTCGCTCGAAATTTTACGAGCTTGTGCAGAACTTCTAGGCAATCATATCGGCAGGTGACACGAATTGATTCGAGTTCGTTTGCCCCCCCATTTACTTTAGCGAACGATAACTTTTTGTGAAAATAACAAGTGCCCCGATTCCGGCCGAAACGACTCGAATTACACTTCGAGACCCGCCGACATGATCGCCACGATGCACAGAGCACCCTCGTAAATTTTCGGGACGTTTCATTTTTTCACAACCAGGACCGAAACCCTAGGCCGAACAAAATGGTCGGATACGAAGTGAAATTTTTTTCGCTCGAAATTTTACGAGCTTGTGCAGAACTTCTAGGCAATCATATCGACAGGTGACACGAATTGATTCGAGTTCGTTTGCCCCCCCATTTACTTTAGCGAACGATAACTTTTTGTGAAAATAACAAGTGCCCCGATCCCGGCCGAAACGACTCGAATTACACTTCGAGACCCGCCGACATGATCGCCACGATGCACAGAGCACCCTCGTAAATTTTCGGGACGTTTCATTTTTTCACAACCAGGACCGAAACCCTAGGCCGAACAAAATGGTCGGATGCGAAGTAAAATTTTTTCGCTCGAAATTTTACGAGCATGTGCGGAACTTCTAGGCAATCATATCGGCAGGTGACACGAAGTGATTCAAGTTCGTTTGCCCCTCCATTTTCTTTAACGAACGATAACTTTTTGTGAAAATAACAAGTGCCCCGAACCCGGCCGAAACGACTCGAATTACACTTCGAGGCCCGCCGACATGATCGCCACGATGCACAGAGCACCCTCATAAATTTTCGGGACGTTTCATTTTTTCACAACCAGGACCGAAACCCTAGGCCGAACAAAATGGTCGGATGCGAAGTGAAATTTTTTTCGCTCGAAATTTTACGAGCTTGTGCAGAACTTCTAGGCAATCATATCGGCAGGTGACACGAATTGATTCGAGTTCGTTTGCCCCCCCCTTTACTTTAGCGAACGATAACTTTTTGTGAAAATAACAAGTGCCCCGATCCCGGCCGAAACGACTCGAATTACACTTCGAGACCCGCCGACATGATCGCCACGATGCACAGAGCACCCTCGTAAATTTTCGGGACGTTTCATTTTTTCACAACCAGGACTGAAACCCTAGGCCGAACAAAATGGTCGGATGCGAAGTGAAATTTTTTTCGCTCGAAATTTTACGAGCTTGTGCAGAACTTCTAGGCAATCATATCGGCAGGTGACACGAATTGATTCGAGTTCGTTTGCCCCCCCATTTACTTTAGCGAACGATAACTTTTTGTGAAAATAACAAGTGCCCCGATCCCGGCCGAAACGACTCGAATTACACTTCGAGACCCGCCGACATGATCGCCACGATGCACAGAGCACCCTCGTAAATTTTCGGGACGTTTCATTTTTTCACAACCAGGACCGAAACCCTAGGCCGAACAAAATGGTCGGATGCGAAGTGAAATTTTTTCGCTCGAAATTTTACGAGCATGTGCGGAACTTCTAGGCAATCATATCGGCAGGTGACACGAAGTGATTCAAGTTCGTTTGCCCCTCCATTTTCTTTAACGAACGATAACTTTTTGTGAAAATAACAAGTGCCCCGAACCCGGCCGAAACGACTCGAATTACACTTCGAGACCCGCCGACATGATCGCCACGATGCACAGAGCACCCTCGTAAATTTTCGGGACGTTTCATTTTTTCACAACCAGGACCGAAACCCTAGGCCGAACAAAATGGTCGGATGCGAAGTGAAATTTTTTTCGCTCGAAATTTTACGAGCTTGTGCAGAACTTCTAGGCAATCATATCGGCAGGTGACACGAATTGATTCGAGTTCGTTTGCCCCCCCATTTACTTTAGCGAACGATAACTTTTTGTGAAAATAACAAGTGCCCCGATCCCGGCCGAAACGACTCGAATTACACTTCGAGACCCGCCGACATGATCGCCACGATGCACAGAGCACCCTCGTAAATTTTCGGGACGTTTCATTTTTTCACAACCAGGACCGAAACCCTAGGCCGAACAAAATGGTCGGATGCGAAGTGAAATTTTTTCGCTCGAAATTTTACGAGCATGTGCGGAACTTCTAGGCAATCATATCGGCAGGTGACACGAAGTGATTCAAGTTCGTTCGACCCCCCATTTTCTTTAACGAACGATAACTTTTTGTGAAAATAACAAGTGCCCCGAACCCGGCCGAAACGACTCGAATTACACTTCGAGACCCGCCGACATGATCGCCACGATGCACAGAGCACCCTCGTAAATTTTCGGGGCGTTTCATTTTTTCACAACCAGGACCGAAACCCTAGGCCGAACAAAATGGTCGGATACGAAGTGAAATTTTTTCGCTCGAAATTTTACGAGCTTGTGCAGAACTTCTAGGCAATCATATCGGCAGGTGACACGAAGTGATTCAAGTTCGTTTGCCCCCCCATTTTCTTTAACGAACGATAACTTTTTGTCAAAATAACAAGTGCCCCGATCCCGGCCGAAACGACTTGAATTACACTTCGAGACCCGCCGACATGATCGCCACGATGCACAGAGCACCCTCGTAAATTTTCGGGCAAATCGGACGACGTTGTATTTTTTCACAACCAGGACCGAAACCATAGGCCGAACAAAATGGTCGGATGCGAAATGAAATTTTTTCGCTCGAAATTTTACGAGCTTGTGCAGAACTTCTAGGCAATCATATCGGCAGGTGACACGAAGTGATTCGAGTTCGTTTGCCCCCCCATTTTCTTTAACGAACGATAACTTTTTGTTAAAATAACAAGTGCCCCGAACCCGGCCGAAACGACTCGAATTACACTTCGAGACCCGCCCACATGATCGCCACGATGCACAGAGCACCCTCGTAAATTTTCGGGACGTTTCATTTTTTCACAACCAGGACCGAAACCCTAGGCCGAACAAAATGGTCGGATGCGAAGTGAAATTTTTTCGCTCGAAATTTTACGAGCATGTGCGGAACTTCTAGGCAATCATATCGGCAGGTGACACGAAGTGATTCAAGTTCGTTTGACCCCCCATTTTCTTTAACGAACGATAACTTTTTGTGAAAATAACAAGTGCCCCGAACCCGGCCGAAACGACTCGAATTACACTTCGAGACCCGCCGACATGATCGCCACGATGCACAGAGCACCCTCGTAAATTTTCGGGACGTTTCATTTTTTCACAACCAGGACCGAAACCCTAGGCCGAACAAAATGGTCGGATACGAAGTGAAATTTTTTCGCTCGAAATTTTACGAGCTTGTGCAGAACTTCTAGGCAATCATATCGGCAGGTGACACGAAGTGATTCCAGTTCGTTTGCCCCCCCATTTTCTTTAACGAACGATAACTTTTTGTCAAAATAACAAGTGCCCCGATCCCGGCCGAAACGACTCGAATTACACTTCGAGACCCGCTGACATGATCGCCACGATGCACAGAGCACCCTCGTAAATTTTCGGGCAAATCGGACGACGTTGTATTTTTTCACAACCAGGACCGAAACCATAGGCCGAACAAAATGGTCGGATGCGAAATGAAATTTTTTCGCTCGAAATTTTACGAGCTTGTGCAGAACCTCTAGGCAATCATATCGGCAGGTGACACGAAGTGATTCGAGTTCGTTTGCCCCCCCATTTTCTTTAACGAACGATAACTTTTTGTGAAAATAACAAGTGCCCCGAACCCGGCCGAAACGACTCGAATTACACTTCGAGACCCGCCGACATGATCGCCACGATGCACAGAGCACCCTCGTAAATTTTCGGGACGTTTCATTTTTTCACAACCAGGACCGAAACCCTAGGCCGAACAAAATGGTTGGATGCGAAGTGAAATTTTTTTCGCTCGAAATTTTACGAGCTTGTGCAGAACTTCTAGGCAATCATATCGGCAGGTGACACGAATTGATTCGAGTTCGTTTGCCCCCCCATTTACTTTAGCGAACGATAACTTTTTGTGAAAATAACGAGTGCCCCGATCCCGGCCGAAACGACTCGAATTACACTTCGAGACCCGCCGACATGATCGCCACGATGCACAGAGCACCCTCGTAAATTTTCGGGACGTTTCATTTTTTCACAACCAGGACCGAAACCCTAGGCCGAACAAAATGGTCGGATGCGAAGTGAAATTTTTTCGCTCGAAATTTTACGAGCATGTGCGGAACTTCTAGGCAATCATATCGACAGGTGACACGAAGTGATTCAAGTTCGTTTGACCCCCCATTTTCTTTAACGAACGATAACTTTTTGTGAAAATAACAAGTGCCCCGAACCCGGCCGAAACGACTCGAATTACACTTCGAGACCCGCCGACATGATCGCCACGATGCACAGAGCACCCTCGTAAATTTTCGGGACGTTTCATTTTTTCACAACCAAGACCGAAACCCTAGGCCGAACAAAATGGTCGGATACGAAGTGAAATTTTTTCGCTCGAAATTTTACGAGCTTGTGCAGAACTTCTAGGCAATCATATCGGCAGGTGACACGAAGTGATTCAAGTTCGTTTGCCCCCCCATTTTCTTTAACGAACGATAACTTTTTGTCAAAATAACAAGTGCCCCGATCCCGGCCGAAACGACTCGAATTACACTTCGAGACCCGCCGACATGATCGCCACGATGCACAGAGCACCCTCGTAAATTTTCGGGCAAATCGGACGACGTTGTATTTTTTCACAACCAGGACCGAAACCATTGGCCGAACAAAATGGTCGGATGCGAAATGAAATTTTTTCGCTCGAAATTTTACGAGCTTGTGCAGAACTTCTAGGCAATCATATCGGCAGGTGACACGAAGTGATTCGAGTTCGTTTGACCCCCGATTTTCTTTAACGAACGATAACTTTTTGTCAAAATAACAAGTGCCCCGAACCCGGCCGAAACGACTCGAATTACACTTCGAGACCCGCCGACATGATCGCCACGATGCACAGAGCACCCTCGTAAATTTTCGGGACGTTTCATTTTTTCACAACCAGGACCGAAACCCTAGGCCGAACAAAATGGTCGGATGCGAAGTGAAATTTTTTTCGCTCGAAATTTTACGAGCTTGTGCAGAACTTCTAGGCAATCATATCGGCAGGTGACACGAATTGATTCGAGTTCGTTTGCCCCCCCATTTACTTTAGCGAACGATAACTTTTTGTGAAAATAACAAGTGCCCCGATCCCGGCCGAAACGACTCGAATTACACTTCGAGACCCGCCGACATGATCGCCACGATGCACAGAGCACCCTCGTAAATTTTCGGGACGTTTCATTTTTTCACAACCAGGACCGAAACCCTAGGCCGAACAAAATGGTCGGATGCGAAGTGAAATTTTTTCGCTCGAAATTTTACGAGCATGTGCGGAACTTCTAGGCAATCATATCGGCAGGTGACACGAAGTGATTCAAGTTCGTTTGCCCCTCCATTTTCTTTAACGAACGATAACTTTTTGTGAAAATAACAAGTGCCCCGAACCCGGCCGAAACGACTCGAATTACAGTTCGAGACCCGCCGACATGATCGCCACGATGCACAGAGCACCCTCGTAAATTTTCGGGACGTTTCATTTTTTCACAACCAGGACCGAAACCCTAGGCCGAACAAAATGGTCGGATGCGAAGTGAAATTTTTTTCGCTCGAAATTTTACGAGCTTGTGCAGAACTTCTAGGCAATCATATCGGCAGGTGACACGAATTGATTCGAGTTCGTTTGCCCCCCCATTTACTTTAGCGAACGATAACTTTTTGTGAAAATAACAAGTGCCCCGATCCCGGCCGAAACGACTCGAATTACACTTCGAGACCCGCCGACATGATCGCCACGATGCACAGAACACCCTCGTAAATTTTCGGGACGTTTCATTTTTTCACAACCAGGACCGAAACCCTAGGCCGAACAAAATGGTCGGATGCGAAGTGAAATTTTTTCGCTCGAAATTTTACGAGCATGTGCGGAACTTCTAGGCAATCATATCGGCAGGTGACACGAAGTGATTCAAGTTCGTTTGACCCCCCATTTTCTTTAACGAACGATAACTTTTTGTGAAAATAACAAGTGCCCCGAACCCGGCCGAAACGACTCGAATTACACTTCGAGACCCGCCGACATGATCGCCACGATGCACAGAGCACCCTCGTAAATTTTCGGGACGTTTCATTTTTTCACAACCAGGACCGAAACCCTAGGCCGAACAAAATGGTCGGATACGAAGTGAAATTTTTTCGCTCGAAATTTTACGAGCTTGTGCAGAACTTCTAGGCAATCATATCGGCAGGTGACACGAAGTGATTCAAGTTCGTTTGCCCCCCCATTTTCTTTAACGAACGATAACTTTTTGTCAAAATAACAAGTGCCCCGATCCCGGCCGAAACGACTTGAATTACTCTTCGAGACCCGCCGACATGATCGCCACGATGCACAGAGCACCCTCGTAAATTTTCGGGCAAATCGGACGACGTTGTATTTTTTCACAACCAGGACCGAAACCATAGGCCGAACAAAATGGTCGGATGCGAAATGAAATTTTTTCGCTCGAAATTTTACGAGCTTGTGCAGAACTTCTAGGCAATCATATCGGCAGGTGACACGAAGTGATTCGAGTTCGTTTGCCCCCCCATTTTCTTTAACGAACGATAACTTTTTGTGAAAATAACAAGTGCCCCGAACCCGGCCGAAACGACTCGAATTACACTTCGAGACCCGCCGACATGATCGCCACGATGCACAGAGCACCCTCGTAAATTTTCGGGACGTTTCATTTTTTCACAACCAGGACCGAAACCCTAGGCCGAACAAAATGGTCGGATGCGAAGTGAAATTTTTTCGCTCGAAATTTTACGAGCATGTGCGGAACTTCTAGGCAATCATATCGGCAGGTGACACGAAGTGATTCAAGTTCGTTTGACCCCCCATTTTCTTTAACGAACGATAACTTTTTGTGAAAATAACAAGTGCCCCGAACCCGGCCGAAACGACTCGAATTACACTTCGAGACCCGCCGACATGATCGCCACGATGCACAGAGCACCCTCGTAAATTTTCGGGACGTTTCATTTTTTCACAACCAGGACCGAAACCCTAGGCCGAACAAAATGGTCGGATACGAAGTGAAATTTTTTCGCTCGAAATTTTACGAACTTGTGCAGAACTTCTAGGCAATCATATCGGCAGGTGACACGAATTGATTCGAGTTCGTTTGCCCCCCCATTTACTTTAGCGAACGATAACTTTTTGTGAAAATAACGAGTGCCCCGATCCCGGCCGAAACGACTCGAATTACACTTCGAGACCCGCCGACATGATCGCCACGATGCACAGAGCACCCTCGTAAATTTTCGGGACGTTTCATTTTTTCACAACCAGGACCGAAACCCTAGGCCGAACAAAATGGTCGGATGCGAAGTAAAATTTTTTCGCTCGAAATTTTACGAGCATGTGCGGAACTTCTAGGCAATCATATCGGCAGGTGACACGAAGTGATTCAAGTTCGTTTGCCCCTCCATTTTCTTTAACGAACGATAACTTTTTGTGAAAATAACAAGTGCCCCGAACCCGGCCGAAACGTCTCGAATTACACTTCGAGACCCGCCGACATGATCGCCACGATGCACAGAGCACCCTCGTAAATTTTCGGGACGTTTCATTTTTTCACAACCAGGACCGAAACCCTAGGCCGAACAAAATGGTCGGATGCGAAGTGAAATTTTTTTCGCTCGAAATTTTACGAGCTTGTGCAGAACTTCTAGGCAATCATATCGGCAGGTGACACGAATTGATTCGAGTTCGTTTGCCCCCCCATTTACTTTAGCGAACGATAACTTTTTGTGAAAATAACGAGTGCCCCGATCCCGGCCGAAACGACTCGAATTACACTTCGAGATCCGCCGACATGATCGCCACGATGCACAGAGCACCCTCGTAAATTTTCGGGACGTTTCATTTTTTCACAACCAGGACCGAAACCCTAGGCCGAACAAAATGGTCGGATGCGAAGTGAAATTTTTTCGCTCGAAATTTTACGAGCATGTGCGGAACTTCTAGGCAATCATATCGACAGGTGACACGAAGTGATTCAAGTTCGTTTGACCCCCCATTTTCTTTAACGAACGATAACTTTTTGTGAAAATAACAAGTGCCCCGAACCCGGCCGAAACGACTCGAATTACACTTCGAGACCCGCCGACATGATCGCCACGATGCACAGAGCACCCTCGTAAATTTTCGGGACGTTTCATTTTTTCACAACCAGGACCGAAACCCTAGGCCGAACAAAATGGTCGGATACGAAGTGAAATTTTTTCGCTCGAAATTTTACGAGCTTGTACAGAACTTCTAGGCAATCATATCGGCAGGTGACACGAAGTGATTCAAGTTCGTTTGCCCCCCCATTTTCTTTAACGAACGATAACTTTTTGTCAAAATAACAAGTGCCCCGATCCCGGCCGAAACGACTCGAATTACACTTCGAGACCCGCCGACATGATCGCCACGATGCACAGAGCACCCTCGTAAATTTTCGGGCAAATCGGACGACGTTGTATTTTTTCACAACCAGGACCGAAACCATTGACCGAACAAAATGGTCGGATGCGAAATGAAATTTTTTCGCTCGAAATTTTACGAGCTTGTGCAGAACTTCTAGGCAATCATATCGGCAGGTGACACGAAGTGATTCGAGTTCGTTTGACCCCCGATTTTCTTTAACGAACGATAACTTTTTGTCAAAATAACAAGTGCCCCGAACCCGGCCGAAACGACTCGAATTACACTTCGAGACCCGCCGACATGATCGCCACGATGCACAGAGCACCCTCGTAAATTTTCGGGACGTTTCATTTTTTCACAACCAGGACCGAAACCCTAGGCCGAACAAAATGGTCGGATGCGAAGTGAAATTTTTTTCGCTCGAAATTTTACGAGCTTGTGCAGAACTTCTAGGCAATCATATCGGCAGGTGACACGAATTGATTCGAGTTCGTTTGCCCCCCCATTTACTTTAGCGAACGATAACTTTTTGTGAAAATAACAAGTGCCCCGATCCCGGCCGAAACGACTCGAATTACACTTCGAGACCCGCCGACATGATCGCCACGATGCACAGAGCACCCTCGTAAATTTTCGGGACGTTTCATTTTTTCACAACCAGGACCGAAACCCTAGGCCGAACAAAATGGTCGGATGCGAAGTAAAATTTTTTCGCTCGAAATTTTACGAGCATGTGCGGAACTTCTAGGCAATCATATCGGCAGGTGACACGAAGTGATTCAAGTTCGTTTGCCACTCCATTTTCTTTAACGAACGATAACTTTTTGTGAAAATAACAAGTGCCCCGAACCCGGCCGAAACGACTCGAATTACACTTCGAGACCCGCCGACATGATCGCCACGATGCACAGAGCACCCTCGTAAATTTTCGGGACGTTTCATTTTTTCACAACCAGGACCGAAACCCTAGGCCGAACAAAATGGTCGGATGCGAAGTGAAATTTTTTTCGCTCGAAATTTTACGAGCTTGTGCAGAACTTCTAGGCAATCATATCGGCAGGTGACACGAATTGATTCGAGTTCGTTTGCCCCCCCCATTTACTTTAGCGAACGATAACTTTTTGTGAAAATAACAAGTGCCCCGATCCCGGCCGAAACGACTCGAATTACACTTCGAGACCCGCCGACATGATCGCCACGATGCACAGAGCACCCTCGTAAATTTTCGGGACGTTTCATTTTTTCACAACCAGGACCGAAACCCTAGGCCGAACAAAATGGTCGGATGCGAAGTGAAATTTTTTTCTCTCGAAATTTTACGAGCTTGTGCAGAACTTCTAGGCAATCATATCGGCAGGTGACACGAATTGATTCGAGTTCGTTTGCCCCCCCATTTACTTTAGCGAACGATAACTTTTTGTGAAAATAACAAGTGCCCCGATCCCGGCCGAAACGACTCGAATTACACTTCGAGACCCGCCGACATGATCGCCACGATGCACAGAGCACACTCGTAAATTTTCGGGACGTTTCATTTTTTCACAACCAGGACCGAAACCCTAGGCCAAACAAAATGGTCTGATACGAAGTGAAATTTTTTCGCTCGAAATTTTACGAGCTTGTGCAGAACTTCTAGGCAATCATATCGGCAGGTGACACGAAGTGATTCGAGTTCGTTTGACCCCCTATTTTCTTTAACGAACGATAACTTTTTGGCAAAATAACAAGTGCCCCGAACCCGGCCGAAACGACTCCAATTACACTTCGAGACCCGCCGACATGATCCCCACGATGCACAGAGCACCCTCGTAAATTTTCGGGACGTTTCATTTTTTCACAACCAGGACCGAAACCCTAGGCCGAACAAAATGGTCGGATGCGAAGTGAAATTTTTTCGCTCGAAATTTTACGAGCATGTGCGGAACTTCTAGGCAATCATATCGGCAGGTGACACGAAGTGATTCAAGTTCGTTTGCCCCCCCATTTTCTTTAACGAACGATAACTTTTTGTCAAAATAACAAGTGCCCCGATCCCGGCCGAAACGACTCGAATTACACTTCGAGACCCGCCGACATGATCGCCACGATGCACAGAGCACCCTCGTAAATTTTCGGGACGTTTCATTTTTTCACAACCAGGACCGAAACCATAGGCCGAACAAAATGGTCGGATGCGAAATGAAATTTTTTCGCTCGAAATTTTACGAGCTCGTGCAGAATTTCTAGGCAATCATATCGGCAGGTGACACGAAGTGATTCGAGTTCGTTTGACCCCCTATTTTCTTTAACGAACGATAACTTTTTGTCAAAATAACAAGTGCCCCGAACCCGGCCGAAACGACTCGAATTACACTTCGAGACCCGCCGACATGATCGCCACGATGCACAGAGCACCCTCGTAAATTTTCGGGACGTTTCATTTTTTCACAACCAGGACCGAAACCCTAGGCCGAACAAAATGGTCGGATGCGAAGTGAAATTTTTTCGCTCGAAATTTTACGAGCATGTGCGGAACTTCTAGGCAATCATATCGGCAGGTGACACGAAGTGATTCAAGTTCGTTTGCCCCCCCATTTTCTTTAACGAACGATAACTTTTTGTCAAAATAACAAGTGCCCCGATCCCGGCCGAAACGACTCGAATTACACTTCGAGACCCGCCGACATGATCGCCACGATGCACAGAGCACCCTCGTAAATTTTCGGGCAAATCGGACGACGTTGTATTTTTTCACAACCAGGACCGAAACCATAGGCCGAACAAAATGGTCGGATGCGAAATGAAATTTTTTCGCTCGAAATTTTACGAGCTTGTGCAGAACTTCTAGGCAATCATATCGGCAGGTGACACGAAGTGATTCGAGTTCGTTTGCCCCCCAATTTTCTTTAACGAACGATAACTTTTTGTGAAAATAACAAGTGCCCCGAACCCGGCCGAAACGACTCGAATTACACTTCGAGACCCGCCGACATGATCGCCACGATGCACAGAGCACCCTCGTAAATTTTCGGGCAAATCGGACGACGTTGTATTTTTTCACAACCAGGACCGAAACCCTAGGCCGAACAAAATGGTCGGATGCGAATTGAAATTTTTTCGCTCGAAATTTTACGAGCATGTGCGGAACTTCTAGGCAATCATATCGGCAGGTGACACGAAGTGATTCAAGTTCGTTTGACCCCCTATTTTCTTTAACGAACGATAACTTTTTGTCAAAATAACAAGTGCCCCGAACGCGGCCGAAACGACTCGAATTACACTTCGAGACCCGCCGACATGATCGCCACGATGCACAGAGCACCCTCGTAAATTTTCGGGACGTTTCATTTTTTCACAACCAGGACCGAAACCCTAGGCCGAACAAAATGGTCGGATGCGAAGTGAAATTTTTTTCGCTCGAAATTTTACGAGCTTGTGCAGAACTTCTAGGCAATCATATCGGCAGGTGACACGAATTGATTCGAGTTCGTTTGCCCCCCCATTTACTTTAGCGAACGATAACTTTTTGTGAAAATAACAAGTGCCCCGATCCCGGCCGAAACGACTCGAATTACACTTCGAGACCCGCCGACATGATCGCCACGATGCACAGAGCACACTCGTAAATTTTCGGGACGTTTCATTTTTTCACAACCAGGACCGAAACCCTAGGCCAAACAAAATGGTCTGATACGAAGTGAAATTTTTTCGCTCGAAATTTTACGAGCTTGTGCAGAACTTCTAGGCAATCATATCGGCAGGTGACACGAAGTGATTCAAGTTCGTTTGCCCCCCCATTTTCTTTAACGAACGATAACTTTTTGTCAAAATAACAAGTGCCCCGATCCCGGCCGAAACGACTCGAATTACACTTCGAGACCCGCCGACATGATCGCCACGATGCACAGAGCACCCTCGTAAATTTTCGGGACGTTTCATTTTTTCACAACCAGGACCGAAACCATAGGCCGAACAAAATGGTCGGATGCGAAATGAAATTTTTTCGCTCGAAATTTTACGAGCTTGTGCAGAACTTCTAGGCAATCATATCGGCAGGTGACACGAAGTGATTCGAGTTCGTTTGCCCCCCCATTTTCTTTAACGAACGATAACTTTTTGTGAAAATAACAAGTGCCCCGAACCCGGCCAAAACGACTCGAATTACACTTCGAGACCCGCCGACATGATCGCCACGATGCACAGAGCACCCTCGTAAATTTTCGGGCAAATCGGACGACGTTGTATTTTTTCACAACCAGGACCGAAACCCTAGGCCGAACAAAATGGTCGGATGCGAATTGAAATTTTTTCGCTCGAAATTTTTCGAGCATGTGCGGAACTTCTAGGCAATCATATCGGCAGGTGACACGAAGTGATTCAAGTTCGTTTGACCCCCTATTTTCTTTAACGAACGATAACTTTTTGTCAAAATAACAAGTGCCCCGAACCCGGCCGAAACGACTCGAATTACACTTCCAGACCCGCCGACATGATCGCCACGATGCACAGAGCACCCTCGTAAATTTTCGGGACGTTTCATTTTTTCACAACCAGGACCGAAACCCTAGGCCGAACAAAATGGTCGGATGCGAAGTGAAATTTTTTCGCTCGAAATTTTACGAGCATGTGCGGAACTTCTAGGCAATCATATCGGCAGGTGGCACGAAGTGATTCAAGTTCGTTTGCCCCCCCATTTTCTTTAACGAACGATAACTTTTTGTCAAAATAACAAGTGCCCCGAACCCGGCCGAAACGACTCGAATTACACTTCGAGACCCGCCGACATGATCGCCACGATGCACAGAGCACCCTCGTAAATTTTCGGGACGTTTCATTTTTTCACAACCAGGACCGAAACCCTAGGCCGAACAAAATGGTCGGATACGAAGTGAAATTTTTTCGCTCGAAATTTTACGAGCTTGTGCAGAACTTCTAGGCAATCATATCGGCAGGTGACACGAAGTGATTCAAGTTCGTTTGCCCCCCCCATTTTCTTTAACGAACGATAACTTTTTGTCAAAATAACAAGTGCCCCGATCCCGGCCGAAACGACTCGAATTACACTTCGAGACCCGCCGACATGATCGCCACGATGCACAGAGCACCCTCGTAAATTTTCGGGCAAATCGGACGACGTTGTATTTTTTCACAACCAGGACCGAAACCATAGGCCGAACAAAATGGTCGGATGCGAAATGAAATTTTTTCGTTTGAAATTTTACGAGCTTGTGCAGAACTTCTAGGCAATCATATCGGCAGGTGACACGAAGTGATTCGAGTTCGTTTGACCCCCGATTTTCTTTAACGAACGATAACTTTTTGTCAAAATAACAAGTGCCCCGAACCCGGCCGAAACGACTCGAATTACACTTCGAGACCCGCCGACATGATCGCCACGATGCACAGAGCACCCTCGTAAATTTTCGGGACGTTTCATTTTTTCACAACCAGGACCGAAACCCTAGGCCGAACAAAATGGTCGGATGCGAAGTGAAATTTTTTTCGCTCGAAATTTTACGAGCTTGTGCAGAACTTCTAGGCAATCATATCGGCAGGTGACACGAATTGATTCGAGTTCGTTTGCCCCCCCATTTACTTTAGCGAACGATAACTTTTTGTGAAAATAACAAGTGCCCCGATCCCGGCCGAAACGACTCGAATTACACTTCGAGACCCGCCGACATGATCGCCACGATGCACAGAGCACCCTCGTAAATTTTCGGGACGTTTCATTTTTTCACAACCAGGACCGAAACCATAGGCCGAATAAAATGGTCGGATGCGAAGTAAAATTTTTTCGCTCGAAATTTTACGAGCATGTGCGGAACTTCTAGGCAATCATATCGGCAGGTGACACGAAGTGATTCAAGTTCGTTTGCCCCTCCATTTTCTTTAACGAACGATAACTTTTTGTGAAAATAACAAGTGCCCCGAACCCGGCCGAAACGACTCGAATTACACTTCGAGACCCGCCGACATGATCGCCACGATGCACAGAGCACCCTCGTAAATTTTCGGGACGTTTCATTTTTTCACAACCAGGACCGAAACCCTAGGCCGAACAAAATGGTCGGATGCGAAGTGAAATTTTTTTCGCTCGAAATTTTACGAGCTTGTGCAGAACTTCTAGGCAATCATATCGGCAGGTGACACGAATTGATTCGAGTTCGTTTGCCCCCCCATTTACTTTAGCGAACGATAACTTTTTGTGAAAATAACAAGTGCCCCGATCCCGGCCGAAACGACTCGAATTACACTTCGAGACCCGCCGACATGATCGCCACGATGCACAGAGCACCCTCGTAAATTTTCGGGACGTTTCATTTTTTCACAACCAGGACCGAAACCATAGGCCGAACAAAATGGTCGGATGCGAAATGAAATTTTTTTGCTCGAAATTTTACGAGCTTGTGCAGAACTTCTAGGCAATCATATCGGCAGGTGACACGAAGTGATTCGAGTTCGTTTGACACCCTATTTTCTTTAACGAACGATAACTTTTTGTCAAAATAACAAGTGCCCCGAACCCGGCCGAAACGACTCGAATTACACTTCGAGACCCGCCGACATGATCGCCACGATGCACAGAGCACCCTCGTAAATTTTCGGGACGTTTCATTTTTTCACAACCAGGACCGAAACCCTAGGCCGAACAAAATGGTCGGATGCGAAGTGAAATTTTTTCGCTCGAAATTTTACGAGCATGTGCGGAACTTCTAGGCAATCATATCGGCAGGTGACACGAAGTGATTCAAGTTCGTTTGCCCCCCCATTTTCTTTAACGAACGATAACTTTTTGTCAAAATAACAAGTGCCCCGATCCCGGCCGAAACGACTCGAATTACACTTCGAGACCCGCCGACATGATCGCCACGATGCACAGAGCACCCTCGTAAATTTTCGGGCAAATCGGACGACGTTGTATTTTTTCACAACCAGGACCGAAACCATAGGCCGAACAAAATGGTCGGATGCGAAATGAAATTTTTTCGCTCGAAATTTTACGAGCTTGTGCAGAACTTCTAGGCAATCATATCGGCAGGTGACACGAAGTGATTCGAGTTCGTTTGCCCCCCAATTTTCTTTAACGAACGATAACTTTTTGTGAAAATAACAAGTGCCCCGAACCCGGCCGAAACGACTCGAATTACACTTCGAGACCCGCCGACATGATCGCCACGATGCACAGAGCACCCTCGTAAATTTTCGGGCAAATCGGACGACGTTGTATTTTTTCACAACCAGGACCGAAACCCTAGGCCGAACAAAATGGTCGGATGCGAATTGAAATTTTTTCGCTCGAAATTTTACGAGCATGTGCGGAACTTCTAGGCAATCATATCGGCAGGTGACACGAAGTGATTCAAGTTCGTTTGACCCCCTATTTTCTTTAACGAACGATAACTTTTTGTCAAAATAACAAGTGCCCCGAACCCGGCCGAAACGACTCGAATTACACTTCGAGACCCGCCGACATGATCGCCACGATGCACAGAGCACACTCGTAAATTTTCGGGACGTTTCATTTTTTCACAACCAGGACCGAAACCCTAGGCCAAACAAAATGGTCTGATACGAAGTGAAATTTTTTCGCTCGAAATTTTACGAGCTTGTGCAGAACTTCTAGGCAATCATATCGGCAGGTGACACGAAGTGATTCAAGTTCGTTTGCCCCCCCATTTTCTTTAACGAACGATAACTTTTTGTCAAAATAACAAGTGCCCCGATCCCGGCCGAAACGACTCGAATTACACTTCGAGACCCGCCGACATGATCGCCACGATGCACAGAGCACCCTCGTAAATTTTCGGGACGTTTCATTTTTTCACAACCAGGACCGAAACCATAGGCCGAACAAAATGGTCGGATGCGAAATGAAATTTTTTCGCTCGAAATTTTACGAGCTTGTGCAGAACTTCTAGGCAATCATATCGGCAGGTGACACGAAGTGATTCGAGTTCGTTTGCCCCCCCATTTTCTTTAACGAACGATAACTTTTTGTGAAAATAACAAGTGCCCCGAACCCGGCCAAAACGACTCGAATTACACTTCAACACCCGCCGACATGATCGCCACGATGCACAGAGCACCCTCGTAAATTTTCGGGCAAATCGGACGACGTTGTATTTTTTCACAACCAGGACCGAAACCCTAGGCCGAACAAAATGGTCGGATGCGAATTGAAATTTTTTCGCTCGAAATTTTTCGAGCATGTGCGGAACTTCTAGGCAATCATATCGGCAGGTGACACGAAGTGATTCAAGTTCGTTTGACCCCCTATTTTCTTTAACGAACGATAACTTTTTGTCAAAATAACAAGTGCCCCGAACCCGGCCGAAACGACTCGAATTACACTTCCAGACCCGCCGACATGATCGCCACGATGCACAGAGCACCCTCGTAAATTTTCGGGACGTTTCATTTTTTCACAACCAGGACCGAAACCCTAGGCAGAACAAAATGGTCGGATGCGAAGTGAAATTTTTTCGCTCGAAATTTTACGAGCATGTGCGGAACTTCTAGGCAATCATATCGGCAGGTGACACGAAGTGATTCAAGTTCGTTTGCCCCCCCATTTTCTTTAACGAACGATAACTTTTTGTCAAAATAACAAGTGCCCCGAACCCGGCCGAAACGACTCGAATTACACTTCGAGACCCGCCGACATGATCGCCACGATGCACAGAGCACCCTCGTAAATTTTCGGGACGTTTCATTTTTTCACAACCAGGACCGAAACCCTAGGCCGAACAAAATGGTCGGATGCGAATTGAAATTTTTTCGCTCGAAATTTTACGAGCATGTGCGGAACTTCTAGGCAATCATATCGGCAGGTGACACGAAGTGATTCAAGTTCGTTTGACCCCCTATTTTCTTTAACGAACGATAACTTTTTGTCAAAATAACAAGTGCCCCGATCCCGGCCGAAACGACTCGAATTACATTTCGAGACCCGCCGACCTGATCGCCACGATGCACAGAGCACCCTCGTAAATTTTCGGGCAAATCGGACGACGTTGTATTTTTTCACAACCAGGACCGAAACCCTAGGCCGAACAAAATGGTCGGATGCGAATTGAAATTTTTTCGCTCGAAATTTTACGAGCATGTGCGGAACTTCTAGGCAATCATATCGGCAGGTGACACGAAGTGATTCAAGTTCGTTTGACCCCCTATTTTCTTTAACGAACGATAACTTTTTGTCAAAATAACAAGTGCCCCGAACCCGGCCGAAACGACTCGAATTACACTTCGAGACCCGCCGACATGATCGCCACGATGCACAGAGCACCCTCGTAAATTTTCGGGACGTTTCATTTTTTCACAACCAGGACCGAAACCCTAGGCCGAACAAAATGGTCGGATGCGAAGTGAAATTTTTTCGCTCGAAATTTTACGAGCATGTGCGGAACTTCTAGGCAATCATATCGGCAGGTGACACGAAGTGATTCAAGTTCGTTTGCCCCCCCATTTTCTTTAACGAACGATAACTTTTTGTCAAAATAACAAGTGCCCCGATCCCGGCCGAAACGACTCGAATTACACTTCGAGACCCGCCGACATGATCGCCACGATGCACAGAGCACCCTCGTAAATTTTCGGGCAAATCGGACGACGTTGTATTTTTTCACAACCAGGACCGAAACCATAGGCCGAACAAAATGGTCGGATGCGAAATGAAATTTTTTCGCTCGAAATTTTACGAGCTTGTGCAGAACTTCTAGGCAATCATATCGGCAGGTGACACGAAGTGATTCGAGTTCGTTTGCCCCCCAATTTTCTTTAACGAACGATAACTTTTTGTGAAAATAACAAGTGCCCCGAACCCGGCCGAAACGACTCGAATTACACTTCGAGACCCGCCGACATGATCGCCACGATGCACAGAGCACCCTCGTAAATTTTCGGGCAAATCGGACGACGTTGTATTTTTTCACAACCAGGACCGAAACCCTAGGCCGAACAAAATGGTCGGATGCGAATTGAAATTTTTTCGCTCGAAATTTTACGAGCATGTGCGGAACTTCTAGGCAATCATATCGGCAGGTGACACGAAGTGATTCAAGTTCGTTTGACCCCCTATTTTCTTTAACGAACGATAACTTTTTGTCAAAATAACAAGTGCCCCGAACCCGGCCGAAACGACTCGAATTACACTTCGAGACCCGCCGACATGATCGCCACGATGCACAGAGCACACTCGTAAATTTTCGGGACGTTTCATTTTTTCACAACCAGGACCGAAACCCTAGGCCAAACAAAATGGTCTGATACGAAGTGAAATTTTTTCGCTCGAAATTTTACGAGCTTGTGCAGAACTTCTAGGCAATCATATCGGCAGGTGACACGAAGTGATTCAAGTTCGTTTGCCCCCCCATTTTCTTTAACGAACGATAACTTTTTGTCAAAATAACAAGTGCCCCGATCCCGGCCGAAACGACTCGAATTACACTTCGAGACCCGCCGACATGATCGCCACGATGCACAGAGCACCCTCGTAAATTTTCGGGACGTTTCATTTTTTCACAACCAGGACCGAAACCATAGGCCGAACAAAATGGTCGGATGCGAAATGAAATTTTTTCGCTCGAAATTTTACGAGCTTGTGCAGAACTTCTAGGCAATCATATCGGCAGGTGACACGAAGTGATTCGAGTTCGTTTGCCCCCCCATTTTCTTTAACGAACGATAACTTTTTGTGAAAATAACAAGTGCCCCGAACCCGGCCAAAACGACTCGAATTACACTTCAACACCCGCCGACATGATCGCCACGATGCACAGAGCACCCTCGTAAATTTTCGGGCAAATCGGACGACGTTGTATTTTTTCACAACCAGGACCGAAACCCTAGGCCGAACAAAATGGTCGGATGCGAATTGAAATTTTTTCGCTCGAAATTTTTCGAGCATGTGCGGAACTTCTAGGCAATCATATCGGCAGGTGACACGAAGTGATTCAAGTTCGTTTGACCCCCTATTTTCTTTAACGAACGATAACTTTTTGTCAAAATAACAAGTGCCCCGAACCCGGCCGAAACGACTCGAATTACACTTCCAGACCCGCCGACATGATCGCCACGATGCACAGAGCACCCTCGTAAATTTTCGGGACGTTTCATTTTTTCACAACCAGGACCGAAACCCTAGGCCGAACAAAATGGTCGGATGCGAAGTGAAATTTTTTCGCTCGAAATTTTACGAGCATGTGCGGAACTTCTAGGCAATCATATCGGCAGGTGACACGAAGTGATTCAAGTTCGTTTGCCCCCCCATTTTCTTTAACGAACGATAACTTTTTGTCAAAATAACAAGTGCCCCGAACCCGGCCGAAACGACTCGAATTACACTTCGAGACCCGCCGACATGATCGCCACGATGCACAGAGCACCCTCGTAAATTTTCGGGACGTTTCATTTTTTCACAACCAGGACCGAAACCCTAGGCCGAACAAAATGGTCGGATGCGAATTGAAATTTTTTCGCTCGAAATTTTACGAGCATGTGCGGAACTTCTAGGCAATCATATCGGCAGGTGACACGAAGTGATTCAAGTTCGTTTGACCCCCTATTTTCTTTAACGAACGATAACTTTTTGTCAAAATAACAAGTGCCCCGATCCCGGCCGAAACGACTCGAATTACATTTCGAGACCCGCCAACCTGATCGCCACGATGCACAGAGCACCCTCGTAAATTTTCGGGCAAATCGGACGACGTTGTATTTTTTCACAACCAGGACCGAAACCCTAGGCCGAACAAAATGGTCGGATGCGAATTGAAATTTTTTCGCTCGAAATTTTACGAGCATGTGCGGAACTTCTAGGCAATCATATCGGCAGGTGACACGAAGTGATTCAAGTTCGTTTGACCCCCTATTTTCTTTAACGAACGATAACTTTTTGTCAAAATAACAAGTGCCCCGAACCCGGCCGAAACGACTCGAATTACACTTCGAGACCCGCCGACATGATCGCCACGATGCACAGAGCACCCTCGTAAATTTTCGGGCAAATCGGACGACGTTGTATTTTTTCACAACCAGGACCGAAACCCTAGGCCGAACAAAATGGTCGGATGCGAATTGAAATTTTTTCGCTCGAAATTTTACGAGCATGTGCGGAACTTCTAGGCAATCATATCGGCAGGTGACACGAATTGATTCGAGTTCGTTTGCCCCCCCATTTACTTTAGCGAACGATAACTTTTTGTGAAAATAACAAGTGCCCCGATCCCGGCCGAAACGACTCGAATTACACTTCGAGACCCGCCGACATGATCGCCACGATGCACAGAGCACACTCGTAAATTTTTGGGACGTTTCATTTTTTCACAACCAGGACCGAAACCCTAAGCCGAACAAAATGGTCGGATACGAAGTGAAATTTTTTCGCTCGAACTTTTACGAGCTTGTGCAGAACTTCTAGGCAATCATATCGGCAGGTGACACGAAGTGATTCAAGTTCGTTTGCCCCCCCATTTTCTTTAACGAACGATAACTTTTTGTCAAAATAACAAGTGCCCTCATCCCGGCCGAAACGACTCGAATTACACTTCGAGACCCGCCGACATGATCGCCACGATGCACAGAGCACCCTCGTAAATTTTCGGGACGTTTCATTTTTTCACAACCAGGACCGAAACCCTAGGCCGAACAAAATGGTCGGATGCGAAGTGAAATTTTTTCGCTCGAAATTTTACGAGCATGTGCGGAACTTCTAGGCAATCATATCGGCAGGTGACACGAATTGATTCGAGTTCGTTTGCCCCCCCCCCATTTACTTTAGCGAACGATAACTTTTTGTGAAAATAACAAGTGCCCCGATCCCGGCCGAAACGACTCGAATTACACTTCGAGAGCCGCCGACATGATCGCCACGATGCACAGAGCACCCTCGTAAATTTTCGGGACGTTTCATTTTTTCACAACCAGGACCGAAACCCTAGGCCGAACAAAATGGTCGGATGCGAAGTGAAATTTTTTCGCTCGAAATTTTACGAGCATGTGCGGAACTTCTAGGCAATCATATCGACAGGTGACACGAAGTGATTCAAGTTCGTTTGCCCCTCCATTTTCTTTAACGAACGATAACTTTTTGTGAAAATAACAAGTGCCCCGAACCCGGCCGAAACGACTCGAATTACACTTCGAGACCCGCCGACATGATCGCCACGATGCACAAAGCACCCTCGTAAATTTTCGGGACGTTTCATTTTTTCACAACCAGGACCGAAACCCTAGGCCGAACAAAATGGTCGGATGCGAAGTGAAATTTTTTCGCTCGAAATTTTACGAGCATGTGCGGAACTTCTAGGCAATCATATCGGCAGGTGACACGAAGTGATTCAAGTTCGTTTGACCCCCCATTTTCTTTAACCAACGATAACTTTTTGTGAAAATAACAAGTGCCCCGAACCCGGCCGAAACCACTCGAATTACACTTCGAGACCCGCCGACATGATCGCCACGATGCACAGAGCACCCTCGTAAATTTTCGGGACGTTTCATTTTTTCACAACCAGGACCGAAACCCTAGGCCGAACAAAATGGTCGGGTGCGAAGTGAAATTTTTTCGCTCGAAATTTTACGAGCATGTGCGGAACTTCTAGGCAATCATATCGGCAGGTGACACGAAGTGATTCAAGTTCGTTTGCCCCCCCATTTTCTTTAACGAACGATAACTTTTTGTCAAAATAACAAGTGCCCCGAACCCGGCCGAAACGACTCGAATTACACTTCCAGACCCGCCGACATGATCGCCACGATGCACAGAGCACCCTCGTAAATTTTCGGGACGTTTCATTTTTTCACAACCAGGACCGAAACCCTAGGCCGAACAAAATGGTCGGATGCGAAGTGAAATTTTTTCGCTCGAAATTTTACGAGCATGTGCGGAACTTCTAGGCAATCATATCGGCAGGTGACACGAAGTGATTCAAGTTCGTTTGCCCCCCCATTTTCTTTAACGAACGATAACTTTTTGTCAAAATAACAAGTGCCCCGAACCCGGCCGAAACGACTCGAATTACACTTCGAGACCCGCCGACATGATCGCCACGATGCACAGAGCACCCTCGTAAATTTTCGGGACGTTTCATTTTTTCACAACCAGGACCGAAACCCTAGGCCGAACAAAATGGTCGGATGCGAATTGAAATTTTTTCGCTCGAAATTTTACGAGCATGTGCGGAACTTCTAGGCAATCATATCGGCAGGTGACACGAAGTGATTCAAGTTCGTTTGACCCCCTATTTTCTTTAACGAACGATAACTTTTTGTCAAAATAACAAGTGCCCCGAACCCGGCCGAAACGACTCGAATTACACTTCGAGACCCGCCGACATGATCGCCACGATGCACAGAGCACCCTCGTAAATTTTCGGGCAAATCGGACGACGTTGTATTTTTTCACAACCAGGACCGAAACCCTAGGCCGAACAAAATGGTCGGATGCGAATTGAAATTTTTTCGCTCGAAATTTTACGAGCATGTGCGGAACTTCTAGGCAATCATATCGGCAGGTGACACGAATTGATTCGAGTTCGTTTGCCCCCCCATTTACTTTAGCGAACGATAACTTTTTGTGAAAATAACAAGTGCCCCGATCCCGGCCGAAACGACTCGAATTACACTTCGAGACCCGCCGACATGATCGCCACGATGCACAGAGCACACTCGTAAATTTTTGGGACGTTTCATTTTTTCACAACCAGGACCGAAACCCTAAGCCGAACAAAATGGTCGGATACGAAGTGAAATTTTTTCGCTCGAACTTTTACGAGCTTGTGCAGAACTTCTAGGCAATCATATCGGCAGGTGACACGAAGTGATTCAAGTTCGTTTGCCCCCCCATTTTCTTTAACGAACGATAACTTTTTGTCAAAATAACAAGTGCCCTCATCCCGGCCGAAACGACTCGAATTACACTTCGAGACCCGCCGACATGATCGCCACGATGCACAGAGCACCCTCGTAAATTTTCGGGACGTTTCATTTTTTCACAACCAGGACCGAAACCCTAGGCCGAACAAAATGGTCGGATGCGAAGTGAAATTTTTTCGCTCGAAATTTTACGAGCATGTGCGGAACTTCTAGGCAATCATATCGGCAGGTGACACGAATTGATTCGAGTTCGTTTGCCCCCCCCCCATTTACTTTAGCGAACGATAACTTTTTGTGAAAATAACAAGTGCCCCGATCCCGGCCGAAACGACTCGAATTACACTTCGAGAGCCGCCGACATGATCGCCACGATGCACAGAGCACCCTCGTAAATTTTCGGGACGTTTCATTTTTTCACAACCAGGACCGAAACCCTAGGCCGAACAAAATGGTCGGATGCGAAGTGAAAGTTTTTCGCTCGAAATTTTACGAGCATGTGCGGAACTTCTAGGCAATCATATCGACAGGTGACACGAAGTGATTCAAGTTCGTTTGCCCCTCCATTTTCTTTAACGAACGATAACTTTTTGTGAAAATAACAAGTGCCCCGAACCCGGCCGAAACGACTCGAATTACACTTCGAGACCCGCCGACATGATCGCCACGATGCACAAAGCACCCTCGTAAATTTTCGGGACGTTTCATTTTTTCACAACCAGGACCGAAACCCTAGGCCGAACAAAATGGTCGGATGCGAAGTGAAATTTTTTCGCTCGAAATTTTACGAGCATGTGCGGAACTTCTAGGCAATCATATCGGCAGGTGACACGAAGTGATTCAAGTTCGTTTGACCCCCCATTTTCTTTAACCAACGATAACTTTTTGTGAAAATAACAAGTGCCCCGAACCCGGCCGAAACCACTCGAATTACACTTCGAGACCCGCCGACATGATCGCCACGATGCACAGAGCACCCTCGTAAATTTTCGGGACGTTTCATTTTTTCACAACCAGGACCGAAACCCTAGGCCGAACAAAATGGTCGGGTGCGAAGTGAAATTTTTTCGCTCGAAATTTTACGAGCATGTGCGGAACTTCTAGGCAATCATATCGGCAGGTGACACGAAGTGATTCAAGTTCGTTTGCCCCCCCATTTTCTTTAACGAACGATAACTTTTTGTCAAAATAACAAGTGCCCCGATCCCGGCCGAAACGACTCGAATTACACTTCGAGACCCGCCGACATGATCGCCACGATGCACAGAGCACCCTCGTAAATTTTCGGGACGTTTCATTTTTTCACAACCAGGACCGAAACCCTAGGCCGAACAAAATGGTCGGATGCGAAGTGAAATTTTTTCGCTCGAAATTTTACGAGCATGTGCGGAACTTCTAGGCAATCATATCGGCAGGTGACACGAAGTGATTCAAGTTCGTTTGACCCCCCATTTTCTTTAACCAACGAGAACTTTTTGTGAAAATAACAAGTGCCCCGAACCCGGCCGAAACGACTCGAATTACACTTCGAGACCCGCCGACATGATCGCCACGATGCACAGAGCACCATCGTAAATTTTCGGGCAAATCGGACGACGTTGTATTTTTTCACAACCAGGACCGAAACCCTAGGCCGAACAAAATGGTCGGATGTGAATTGAAATTTTTTTGCTCGAAATTTTACGAGCATGTGCGGAACTTCTAGGCAATCATATCGGCAGGTGACACGAAGTGATTCAAGTTCGTTTGACCCCCTATTTTCTTTAACGAACGATAACTTTTTGTCAAAATAACAAGTGCCCCGAACCCGGCCGAAACGACTCGAATTACACTTCGAGACCCGCCGACATGATCGCCACGATGCACAGAGCACCCTCGTAAATTTTCGGGACGTTTCATTTTTTCACAACCAGGACCGAAACCCTAGGCCGAACAAAATGGTCGGATGCGAAGTGAAATTTTTTCGCTCGAAATTTTACGAGCATGTGCGGAACTTCTAGGCAATCATATCGGCAGGTGACACGAAGTGATTCAAGTTCGTTTGCCCCCCCATTTTCTTTAACGAACGATAACTTTTTGTGAAAATAACAAGTGCCCCGAACCCCGCCGAAACGACTCGAATTACACTTCGAGACCCGTCGACATGATCGCCACGATGCACAGAGCACCCTCGTAAATTTTCGGGACGTTTCATTTTTTCACAACCAGGACTGAAACCCTAGGCCGAACAAAATGGTCGGATGCGAAGTTAAGTTTTTTTCGCTCGAAATTTTACGAGCTTGTGCAGAACTTCTAGGCAATCATATCGGCAGGTGACACGAAGTGATTCAAGTTCGTTTGCCCCCCCATTTTCTTTAACGAACGATAACTTTTTGTGAAAATAACAAGTGCCCCGAACCCGGCCGAAACGACTCGAATTACACTTCGAGACCCGCCGACATGATCGCCACGATGCACAGAGCACCCTCGTAAATTTTCGGGACGTTTCATTTTTTCACAACCAGGACCGAAACCCTAGGCCGAACAAAATGGTCCGATGCGAAGTGAAATTTTTTCGCTCGAAATTTTACGAGCATGTGCGGAACTTCTAGGCAATTATATCGGCAGGTGACACGAAGTGATTCAAGTTCGTTTGCCCCCCCCATTTTCTTTAACGAACGATAACTTTTTGTGAAAATAACAAGTGCCCCGATCCCGGCCGAAACGACTCGAATTACACTTCGAGACCCGCCGACATGATCGCCACGATGCACAGAGCACCCTCGTAAATTTTCGGGACGTTTCATTTTTTCACAACCAGGACCGAAACCTTAGGCCGAACAAAATGGTCGGATGCGAAGTGAAATTTTTTCGCTCGAAATTTTACGAGCATGTGCGGAACTTCTAGGCAATCATATCGGCAGGTGACACGAAGTGATTCAAGTTCGTTTGCCCCCCCATTTTCTTTAACGAACGATAACTTTTTGTGAAAATAACAAGTGCCCCGATCCCGGCCGAAACGACTCGAATTACACTTCGAGACCCGCCGACATGATCGCCACGATGCACAGAGCTCCCTCGTAAATTTTCGGGACGTTTCATTTTTTCACAACCAGGACCGAAACCCTAGGCCGAACAAAATGGTCGGATGCGAAGTGAAATTTTTTCGCTCGAAATTTTACGAGCATGTGCGGAACATCTAGGCAATCATATCGGCAGGTGACACGAAGTGATTCATGTTCGTTTGCCCCCCCATTTTCTTTAACGAACGATAACTTTTTGTGAAAATAACAAGTGCCCCGAACCCAGCCGAAACGACTCGAATTACACTTCGAGACCCGCCGACATGATCGCCACGATGCACAGAGCACCCTCGTAAATTTTCGGGACGTTTCATTTTTTCACAACCAGGACCGAAACCCTAGGCCGAACAAAATGGTCGGATGCGAAGTGAAATTTTTTTCGCTCGAAATTTTACGAGCTTGTGCAGAACTTCTAGGCAATCATATCGGCAGGTGACACGAATTGATTCGAGTTCGTTTGCCCCCCCATTTACTTTAGCGAACGATAACTTTTTGTGAAAATAACAAGTGCCCCGATCCCGGCCGAAACGACTCGAATTACACTTCGAGACCCGCCGACATGATCGCCACGATGCACAGAGCACCCTCGTAAATTTTTGGGACGTTTCATTTTTTCACAACCAGGACCGAAACCCTAGGCCGAACAAAATGGTCGGATGCGAAGTGAAATTTTTTCGCTCGAAATTTTACGAGCATGTGCGGAACTTCTAGGCAATCATATCGGCAGGTGACACGAAGTGATTCAAGTTCGTTTGCCCCCCCATTTTCTTTAACGAACGATAACTTTTTGTGAAAATAACAAGTGCCCCGATCCCGGCCGAAACGACTCGAATTACACTTCGAGACCCGCCGACATGATCGCCACGATGCACATAGCACCCTCGTAAATTTTCGGGACGTTTCATTTTTTCACAACCAGGACCGAAACCCTAGGCCGAACAAAATGGTCGGATGCGAAGTGAAATTTTTTTCGCTCGAAATTTTACGAGCTTGTGCAGTACTTCTAGGCAATCATATCGGCAGGTGACACGAATTGATTCGAGTTCGTTTGCCCCCCCATTTACTTTAGCGAACGATAACTTTTTGTGAAAATAACAAGTGCCCCGATCCCGGCCGAAACGACTCGAATTACACTTCGAGACCCGCCGACATGATCGCCACGATGCACAGAGCACACTCGTAAATTTTTGGGACGTTTCATTTTTTCACAACCAGGACCGAAACCCTAGGCCGAACAAAATGGTCGGATACGAAGTGAAATTTTTTCGCCCGAACTTTTACGAGCTTGTGCAGAAGTTCTAGCCAATCATATCGGCAGGTGACACGAAGTGATTCAAGTTCGTTTGCCCCCCCATTTTCTTTAACGAACGATAACTTTTTGTCAAAATAACAAGTGCCCCGATCCCGGCCGAAACGACTCGAATTACACTTCGAGACCCGCCGACATGATCGCCACGATGCACAGAGCACCCTCGTAAATTTTCGGGACGTTTCATTTTTTCACAACCAGGACCGAAACCCTAGGCCGAACAAAATGGTCGGATGCGAAGTGAAATTTTTTCGCTCGAAATTTTACGAGCATGTGCGGAACTTCTAGGCAATCATATCGGCAGGTGACACGAAGTGATTCAAGTTCGTTTGACCCCCCATTTTTTTTAACCAACGATAACTTTTTGTGAAAATAACAAGTGCCCCGAACCCGGCCGAAACGACTCGAATTACACTTCGAGACCCGCCGACATGATCGCCACGATGCACAGAGCACCCTCGTAAATTTTCGGGCAAATCGGACGACGTTGTATTTTTTCACAACCAG
This sequence comes from Corylus avellana, assembly GCF_965113065.1. Lineage (NCBI taxonomy): Eukaryota > Viridiplantae > Streptophyta > Magnoliopsida > Fagales > Betulaceae > Corylus > Corylus avellana. Next base: position 14,326,317 of record NC_142495.1, on the reverse strand, counting down.
GACCGAAACCCTAGGCCGAACAAAATGGTCGGATGTGAATTGAAATTTTTTCGCTCGAAATTTTACGAGCATGTGCGGAACTTCTAGGCAATCATATCGGCAGGTGACACGAAGTGATTCAAGTTCGTTTGACCCCCTATTTTCTTTAACGAACGATAACTTTTTGTCAAAATAACAAGTGCCCCGAACCCGGCCGAAACGACTCGAATTACACTTCGAGACCCGCCGACATGATCGCCACGATGCACAGAGCACCCTCGTAAATTTTCGGGACGTTTCATTTTTTCACAACCAGGACCGAAACCCTAGGCCGAACAAAATGGTCGGATGCGAAGTGAAATTTTTTCGCTCGAAATTTTACGAGCATGTGCGGAACTTCTAGGCAATCATATCGGCAGGTGACACGAAGTGATTCAAGTTCGTTTGCCCCCCCATTTTCTTTAACGAACGATAACTTTTTGTGAAAATAACAAGTGGCCCGAACCCCGCCGAAACGACTCGAATTACACTTCGAGACCCGTCGACTTGATCGCCACGATGCACAGAGCACCCTCGTAAATTTTCGGGACGTTTCATTTTTTCACAACCAGGACTGAAACCCTAGGCCGAACAAAATGGTCGGATGCGAAGTGAAATTTTTTTCGCTCGAAATTTTACGAGCTTGTGCAGAACTTCTAGGCAATCATATCGGCAGGTGACACGAATTGATTCGAGTTCGTTTGCCCCCCCATTTACTTTAGCGAACGATAACTTTTTGTGAAAATAACAAGTGCCCCGATCCCGGCCGAAACGACTCGAATTACACTTCGAGACCCGCCGACATGATCGCCACGATGCACAGAGCACCCTCGTAAATTTTCGGGACGTTTCATTTTTTCACAACCAGGACCGAAACCCTAGGCCGAACAAAATGGTCGGATGCGAAGTGAAATTTTTTCGCTCGAAATTTTACGAGCATGTGCGGAACTTCTAGGCAATCATATCGGCAGGTGACACGAAGTGATTCAAGTTCGTTTGCCCCTCCATTTTCTTTAACGAACGATAACTTTTTGTGAAAATAACAAGTGCCCCGAACCCGGCCGAAACGACTCGAATTACACTTCGAGACCCGCCGACATGATCGCCACGATGCACAGAGCACCCTTGTAAATTTTCGGGACGTTTCATTTTTTCACAACCAGGACCGAAACCCTAGGCCGAACAAAATGGTCGGATGCGAAGTGAAATTTTTTTCGCTCGAAATTTTACGAGCTTGTGCAGAACTTCTAGGCAATCATATCGGCAGGTGACACGAATTGATTCGAGTTCGTTTGCCCCCCCATTTACTTTAGCGAACGATAACTTTTTGTGAAAATAACAAGTGCCCCGATCCCGGCCGAAACGACTCGAATTACACTTCGAGACCCGCCGACATGATCGCCACGATGCACAGAGCACCCTCGTAAATTTTCGGGACGTTTCATTTTTTCACAACCAGGACCGAAACCCTAGGCCGAACAAAATGGTCGGATGCGAAGTGAAATTTTTTCGCTCGAAATTTTACGAGCATGTGCGGAACTTCTAGGCAATCATATCGGCAGGTGACACGAAGTGATTCAAGTTCGTTTGCCCCTCCATTTTCTTTAACGAACGATAACTTTTTGTGAAAATAACAAGTGCCCCGAACCCGGCCGAAACGACTCGAATTACACTTCGAGACCCGCCGACATGATCGCCACGATGCACAAAGCACCCTCGTAAATTTTCGGGACGTTTCATTTTTTCACACCCAGGACCGAAACCCTAGGCCGAACAAAATGGTCGGATGCGAAGTGAAATTTTTTTCGCTCGAAATTTTACGAGCTTGTGCAGAACTTCTAGGCAATCATATCGGCAGGTGACACGAAGTGATTCGAGTTCGTTTGCCCCCCCATTTTCTTTAACGAACGATAACTTTTTGTGAAAATAACAAGTGCCCCGAACCCAGCCGAAACGACTCGAATTACACTTCGAGACCCGCCGACATGATCGCCACGATGCACAGAGCACCCTCGTAAATTTTCGGGCAAATCGGACGACATTGTATTTTTTCACAACCAGGACCGAAACCCTAGGCCGAACAAAATGGTCGGATGCGAAGTGAAATTTTTTCGCTCGAAATTTTACGAGCATGTGCGGAACTTCTAGGCAATCATATCGGCAGGTGACACGAAGTGATTCAAGTTCGTTTGACCCCCCATTTTCTTTAACCAACGATAACTTTTTGTGAAAATAACAAGTGCCCCGATCCCGGCCGAAACGACTCGAATTACACTTCGAGACCCGCCGACATGATCGCCACGATGCACAGAGCACCCTCGTAAATTTTCGGGACGTTTCATTTTTTCACAACCAGGACCGAAACCCTAGGCCGAACAAAATGGTCGGATGCGAAGTGAAATTTTTTCGCTCGAAATTTTACGAGCATGTGCGGAACTTCTAGGCAATCATATCGGCAGGTGACACGAAGTGATTCAAGTTCGTTTGACCCCCCATTTTCTTTAACAAACGATAACTTTTTGTGAAAATAACAAGTGCCCCGAACCCGGCCGAAACGACTCGAATTACACTTCGAGACCCGCCGACATGATCGCCACGATGCACAGAGCACCCTCGTAAATTTTCGGGACGTTTCATTTTTTCACAACCAGGACCGAAACCCTAGGCCGAACAAAATGGTCGGATGCGAAGTGAAATTTTTTCGCTCGAAATTTTACGAGCTTGTGCAGAACTTCTAGGCAATCATATCGGCAGGTGACACGAAGTGATTCGAGTTCGTTTGCCCCCCCATTTTCTTTAACGAACGATAACTTTTTGTCAAAATAACAAGTGCCCCGATCCCGGCCGAAACGAGTCGAATTACACTTCGAGACCCGCCGACATGATCGCCACGATGCACAGAGCACCCTCGTAAATTTTCGGGACGTTTCATTTTTTCACAACCAGGACCGAAACCCTAGGCCGAACAAAATGGTCGGATGCGAAGTGAAATTTTTTCGCTCGAAATTTTACGAGCTTGTGCAGAACTTCTAGGCAATCATATCGGCAGGTGACACGAAGTGATTCGAGTTCGTTTGCCCCCCCATTTTCTTTAACGAACGATAACTTTTTGTGAAAATAACAAGTGCCCCGAACCCGGCCGAAACGACTCGAATTACACTTCGAGACCCGCCGACATGATCGCCACGATGCACAGAGCACCCTCGTAAATTTTCGGGCAAATCGGACGACGTTGTATTTTTTCACAACCAGGACCGAAACCCTAGGCCGAACAAAATGGTCGGATGCGAATTGAAATTTTTTCGCTCGAAATTTTACGAGCATGCGCGGAACTTCTAGGCAATCATATCGGCAGGTGACACGAAGTGATTCAAGTTCGTTTGCCCCCCCATTTTCTTTAACGAACGATAACTTTTTGTGAAAATAACAAGTGCCCCGAACCCGGCCGAAACGACTCGAATTACACTTCGAGACCCGCCGACATGATCGCCACGATGCACAGAGCACCCTCGTAAATTTTCGGGACGTTTCATTTTTTCACAACCAGGACCGAAACCCTAGGCCGAACAAAATGGTCGGATGCGAAGTGAAATTTTTTCGCTCGAAATTTTACGAGCATGTGCGGAACTTCTAGGCAATCATATCGGCAGGTGACACGAAGTGATTCGAGTTCGTTTGCCCCCCCATTTTCTTTAACGAACGATAACTTTTTGTCAAAATAACAAGTGCCCCGATCCCGGCCGAAACGACTCGAATTACACTTCGAGACCCGCCGACATGATCGCCACGATGCACAGAGCACCCTCGTAAATTTTCGGGACGTTTCATTTTTTCACAACCAGGACCGAAACCCTAGGCCGAACAAAATGGTCGGATGCGAAGTGAAATTTTTTCGCTCGAAATTTTACGAGCTTGTGCAGAACTTCTAGGCAATCATATCGGCAGGTGACACGAAGTGATTCGAGTTCGTTTGCCCCCCCATTTTCTTTAACGAACGATAACTTTTTGTGAAAATAACAAGTGCCCCGAACCCGGCCGAAACGACTCAAATTACACTTCGAGACCCGCCGACATGATCGCCACGATGCACAGAGCACCCTCGTAAATTTTCGGGACGTTTCATTTTTTCACAACCAGGACCGAAACCCTAGGCCGAACAAAATGGTCGGATGCGAAGTGAAATTTTTTTCGCTCGAAATTTTACGAGCTTGTGCAGAACTTCTAGGAAATCATATCGGCAGGTGACACGAATTGATTCGAGTTCGTTTGCCCCCCCCATTTACTTTAGCGAACGATAACTTTTTGTGAAAATAACAAGTGCCCCGATCCCGGCCGAAACGACTCGAATTACACTTCGAGACCCGCCGACATGATCGCCACGATGCACAGAGCACCCTCGTAAATTTTCGGGCAAATCGGACGACGTTGTATTTTTTCACAACCAGGACCGAAACCCTAGGCCGAACAAAATGGTCGGATGCGAATTGAAATTTTTTCGCTCGAAATTTTACGAGCATGTGCGGAACTTCTAGGCAATCATATCGGCAGGTGACACGAAGTGATTCAAGTTCGTTTGCCCCCCCATTTTCTTTAACGAACGATAACTTTTTGTGAAAATAACAAGTGCCCCGAACCCGGCCGAAACGACTCGAATTACACTTCGAGACCCGCCGACATGATCGCCACGATGCACAGAGCACCCTCGTAAATTTTCGGGACGTTTCATTTTTTCACAACCAGGACCGAAACCCTAGGCCGAACAAAATGGTCGGATGCGAAGTGAAATTTTTTCGCTCGAAATTTTACGAGCATGTGCGGAACTTCTAGGCAATCATATCGGCAGGTGACACGAAGTGATTCGAGTTCGTTTGCCCCCCCATTTTCTTTAACGAACGATAACTTTTTGTGAAAATAACAAGTGCCCCGAACCCGGCCGAAACGACTCGAATTACACTTCGAGACCCGCCGACATGATCGCCACGATGCACAGAGCACCCTCGTAAATTTTCGGGACGTTTCATTTTTTCACAACCAGGACCGAAACCCTAGGCCGAACAAAATGGTCGGATGCGAAGTGAAATTTTTTCGCTCGAAATTTTACGAGCATGTGCGGAACTTCTAGGCAATCATATCGGCAGGTGACACGAAGTGATTCGAGTTCGTTTGCCCCCCCCATTTTCTTTAACGAACGATAACTTTTTGTCAAAATAACAAGTGCCCCGATCCCGGCCGAAACGACTCGAATTACACTTCGAGACCCGCCGACATGATCGCCACGATGCACAGAGCACCCTCGTAAATTTTCGGGACGGTTCATTTTTTCACAACCAGGACCGAAACCCTAGGCCGAACAAAATGGTCGGATGCGAAGTGAAATTTTTTCGCTCGAAATTTTACGAGCATGTGCGGAACTTCTAGGCAATCATATCGGCAGGTGACACGAAGTGATTCGAGTTCGTTTGCCCCCCCATTTTCTTTAACGAACGATAACTTTTTGTCAAAATAACAAGTGCCCCGATCCCGGCCGAAACGACTCGAATTACACTTCGAGACCCGCCGACATGATCGCCACGATGCACAGAGCACCCTCGTAAATTTTCGGGACGTTTCATTTTTTCACAACCAGGACCGAAACCCTAGGCCGAACAAAATGGTCGGATGCGAAGTGAAATTTTTTCGCTCGAAATTTTACGAGCTTGTGCAGAACTTCTAGGCAATCATATCGGCAGGTGACACGAAGTGATTCGAGTTCGTTTGCCCCCCCATTTTCTTTAACGAACGATAACTTTTTGTGAAAATAACAAGTGCCCCGAACCCGGCCGAAACGACTCGAATTACACTTCGAGACCCGCCGACATGATCGCCACGATGCACAGAGCACCCTCGTAAATTTTCGGGACGTTTCATTTTTTCACAACCAGGACCGAAACCCTAGGCCGAACAAAATGGTCGGATGCGAAGTGAAATTTTTTTCGCTCGAAATTTTACGAGCTTGTGCAGAACTTCTAGGAAATCATATCGGCAGGTGACACGAATTGATTCGAGTTCGTTTGCCCCCCCATTTACTTTAGCGAACGATAACTTTTTGTGAAAATAACAAGTGCCCCGATCCCGGCCGAAACGACTCGAATTACACTTCGAGACCCGCCGACATGATCGCCACGATGCACAGAGCACCCTCGTAAATTTTCGGGCAAATCGGACGACGTTGTATTTTTTCACAACCAGGACCGAAACCCTAGGCCGAACAAAATGGTCGGATGCGAATTGAAATTTTTTCGCTCGAAATTTTACGAGCATGTGCGGAACTTCTAGGCAATCATATCGGCAGGTGACACGAAGTGATTCAAGTTCGTTTGCCCCCCCATTTTCTTTAACGAACGATAACTTTTTGTGAAAATAACAAGTGCCCCGAACCCGGCCGAAACGACTCGAATTACACTTCGAGACCCGCCGACATGATCGCCACGATGCACAGAGCACCCTCGTAAATTTTCGGGACGTTTCATTTTTTCACAACCAGGACCGAAACCCTAGGCCGAACAAAATGGTCGGATGCGAAGTGAAATTTTTTCGCTCGAAATTTTACGAGCATGTGCGGAACTTCTAGGCAATCATATCGGCAGGTGACACGAAGTGATTCGAGTTCGTTTGCCCCCCCATTTTCTTTAACGAACGATAACTTTTTGTCAAAATAACAAGTGCCCCGATCCCGGCCGAAACGACTCGAATTACACTTCGAGACCCGCCGACATGATCGCCACGATGCACAGAGCACCCTCGTAAATTTTCGGGACGTTTCATTTTTTCACAACCAGGACCGAAACCCTAGGCCGAACAAAATGGTCGGATGCGAAGTGAAATTTTTTCGCTCGAAATTTTACGAGCTTGTGCAGAACTTCTAGGCAATCATATCGGCAGGTGACACGAAGTGATTCGAGTTCGTTTGCCCCCCCATTTTCTTTAACGAACGATAACTTTTTGTGAAAATAACAAAAGCCCCGAACCCGGCCGAAACGACTCGAATTACACTTCGAGACCCGCCGACATGATCGCCACGATGCACAGAGCACCCTCGTAAATTTTCGGGACGTTTCATTTTTTCACAACCAGGACCGAAACCCTAGGCCGAACAAAATGGTCGGATACGAAGTGAAATTTTTTCGCTCGAAATTTTACGAGCTTGTGCAGAACTTCTAGGCAATCATATCGGCAGGTGACACGAAGTGATTCGAGTTCGTTTGCCCCCCCATTTTCTTTAACGAACGATAACTTTTTGTCAAAATAACAAGTGCCCCGATCCCGGCCGAAACGACTCGAATTACACTTCGAGACCCGCCGACATGATCGCCACGATGCACAGAGCACCCTCGTAAATTTTCGGGACGTTTCATTTTTTCACAACCAGGACCGAAACCCTAGGCCGAACAAAATGGTCGGATGCGAAGTGAAATTTTTTCGCTTGAAATTTTACGAGCTTGTGCAGAACTTCTAGGCAATCATATCGGCAGGTGACACGAAGTGATTCGAGTTCGTTTGCCCCCCCATTTTCTTTAACGAACGATAACTTTTTGTCAAAATAACAAGTGCCCCGAACCCAGCCGAAACGAATCGAATTACACTTCGAGAGCCGCCGACATGATCGCCACGACGCACAGAGCACCCTCGGAAATTTTCGGGACGTTTCATTTTTTCACAACCAGGACCGAAACCCTAGGCCGAACAAAATGGTCGGATGCGAAGTGAAATTTTGTCGCTCGAAATTTTACGAGCTTGTGCAGAACTTCTAGGCAATCATATCGGCAGGTGACACGAAGTGATTCGAGTTCGTTTGCCCCCCCATTTTCTTTAACGAACGATAACTTTTTGTGAAAATAACAAGTGCCCCGAACCCGGCCGAAACGACTCGAATTACACTTCGAGACCCGCCGACATGATCGCCACGATGCACAGAGCACCCTCGTAAATTTTCGGGACGTTTCATTTTTTCACAACCAGGACCGAAACCCTAGGCCGAACAAAATGGTCGGATGCGAAGTGAAATTTTTTTCGCTCGAAATTTTACGAGCTTGTGCAGAACTTCTAGGAAATCATATCGGCAGGTGACACGAATTGATTCGAGTTCGTTTGCCCCCCCATTTACTTTAGCGAACGATAACTTTTTGTGAAAATAACAAGTGCCCCGATCCCGGCCGAAACGACTCGAATTACACTTCGAGACCCGCCGACATGATCGCCACGATGCACAGAGCACCCTCGTAAATTTTCGGGCAAATCGGACGACGTTGTATTTTTTCACAACCAGGACCGAAACCTTAGGCCGAACAAAATGGTCGGATGCGAATTGAAATTTTTTCGCTCGAAATTTTACGAGCGTGTGCGGAACTTCTAGGCAATCATATCGGCAGGTGACACGAAGTGATTCAAGTTCGTTTGCCCCCCCATTTTCTTTAACGAACGATAACTTTTTGTGAAAATAACAAGTGCCCCGAACCCGGCCGAAACGACTCGAATTACACTTCGAGACCCGCCGACATGATCGCCACGATGCACAGAGCACCCTCGTAAATTTTCGGGACGTTTCATTTTTTCACAACCAGGACCGAAACCCTAGGCCGAACAAAATGGTCGGATGCGAAGTGAAATTTTTTCGCTCGAAATTTTACGAGCATGTGCGGAACTTCTAGGCAATCATATCGGCAGGTGAGACGAAGTGATTCGAGTTCGTTTGCCCCCCCATTTTCTTTAACGAACGATAACTTTTTGTCAAAATAACAAGTGCCCCGATCCCGGCCGAAACGACTCGAATTACACTTCGAGACCCGCCGACATGATCGCCACGATGCACAGAGCACCCTCGTAAATTTTCGGGACGTTTCATTTTTTCACAACCAGGACCGAAACCCTAGGCCGAACAAAATGGTCGGATGCGAAGTGAAATTTTGTCGCTCGAAATTTTACGAGCTTGTGCAGAACTTCTAGGCAATCATATCGGCAGGTGACACGAAGTGATTCGAGTTCGTTTGCCCCCCCATTTTCTTTAACGAACGATAACTTTTTGTGAAAATAACAAGTGCCCCGAACCCGGCCGAAACGACTCGAATTACACTTCGAGACCCGCCGACATGATCGCCACGATGCACAGAGCACCCTCGTAAATTTTCGGGACGTTTCATTTTTTCACAACCAGGACCGAAACCCTAGGCCGAACAAAATGGTCGGATGCGAAGTGAAATTTTTTTCGCTCGAAATTTTACGAGCTTGTGCAGAACTTCTAGGAAATCATATCGGCAGGTGACACGAATTGATTCGAGTTCGTTTGCCCCCCCATTTACTTTAGCGAACGATAACTTTTTGTGAAAATAACAAGTGCCCCGATCCCGGCCGAAACGACTCGAATTACACTTCGAGACCCGCCGACATGATCGCCACGATGCACAGAGCACCCTCGTAAATTTTCGGGCAAATCGGACGACGTTGTATTTTTTCACAACCAGGACCGAAACCTTAGGCCGAACAAAATGGTCGGATGCGAATTGAAATTTTTTCGCTCGAAATTTTACGAGCGTGTGCGGAACTTCTAGGCAATCATATCGGCAGGTGACACGAAGTGATTCAAGTTCGTTTGCCCCCCCATTTTCCTTAACGAACGATAACTTTTTGTGAAAATAACAAGTGCCCCGAACCCGGCCGAAACGACTCGAATTACACTTCGAGACCCGCCGACATGATCGCCACGATGCACAGAGCACCCTCGTAAATTTTCGGGACGTTTCATTTTTTCACAACCAGGACCGAAACCCTAGGCCGAACAAAATGGTCGGATGCGAAGTGAAATTTTTTCGCTCGAAATTTTACGAGCATGTGCGGAACTTCTAGGCAATCATATCGGCAGGTGACACGAAGTGATTCGAGTTCGTTTGCCCCCCCATTTTCTTTAACGAACGATAACTTTTTGTCAAAATAACAAGTGCCCCGATCCCGGCCGAAACGACTCGAATTACACTTCGAGACCCGCCGACATGATCGCCACGATGCACAGAGCACCCTCGTAAATTTTCGGGACGTTTCATTTTTTCACAACCAGGACCGAAACCCTAGGCCGAACAAAATGGTCGGATGCGAAGTGAAATTTTTTCGCTCGAAATTTTACGAGCTTGTGCAGAACTTCTAGGCAATCATATCGGCAGGTGACACGAAGTGATTCGAGTTCGTTTGCCCCCCCATTTTCTTTAACGAACGATAACTTTTTGTGAAAATAACAAGTGCCCCGAACCCGGCCGAAACGACTCGAATTACACTTCGAGACCCGCCGACATGATCGCCACGATGCACAGAGCACCCTCGTAAATTTTCGGGACGTTTCATTTTTTCACAACCAGGACCGAAACCCTAGGCCGAACAAAATGGTCGGATACGAAGTGAAATTTTTTCGCTCGAAATTTTACGAGCTTGTGCAGAACTTCTAGGCAATCATATCGGCAGGTGACACGAAGTGATTCGAGTTCGTTTGCCCCCCCATTTTCTTTAACGAACGATAACTTTTTGTCAAAATAACAAGTGCCCCGATCCCGGCCGAAACGACTCGAATTACACTTCGAGACCCGCCGACATGATCGCCACGATGCACAGAGCACCCTCGTAAATTTTCGGGACGTTTCATTTTTTCACAACCAGGACCGAAACCCTAGGCCGAACAAAATGGTCGGATGCGAAGTGAAATTTTTTCGCTTGAAATTTTACGAGCTTGTGCAGAACTTCTAGGCAATCATATCGGCAGGTGACACGAAGTGATTCGAGTTCGTTTGCCCCCCCATTTTCTTTAACGAACGATAACTTTTTGTCAAAATAACAAGTGCCCCGAACCCAGCCGAAACGAATCGAATTACACTTCGAGACCCGCCGACATGATCGCCACGACGCACAGAGCACCCTCGGAAATTTTCGGGACGTTTCATTTTTTCACAACCAGGACCGAAACCCTAGGCCGAACAAAATGGTCGGATGCGAAGTGAAATTTTGTCGCTCGAAATTTTACGAGCTTGTGCAGAACTTCTAGGCAATCATATCGGCAGGTGACACGAAGTGATTCGAGTTCGTTTGCCCCCCCATTTTCTTTAACGAACGATAACTTTTTGTGAAAATAACAAGTGCCCCGAACCCGGCCGAAACGACTCGAATTACACTTCGAGACCCGCCGACATGATCGCCACGATGCACAGAGCACCCTCGTAAATTTTCGGGACGTTTCATTTTTTCACAACCAGGACCGAAACCCTAGGCCGAACAAAATGGTCGGATGCGAAGTGAAATTTTTTTCGCTCGAAATTTTACGAGCTTGTGCAGAACTTCTAGGAAATCATATCGGCAGGTGACACGAATTGATTCGAGTTCGTTTGCCCCCCCATTTACTTTAGCGAACGATAACTTTTTGTGAAAATAACAAGTGCCCCGATCCCGGCCGAAACGACTCGAATTACACTTCGAGACCCGCCGACATGATCGCCACGATGCACAGAGCACCCTCGTAAATTTTCGGGCAAATCGGACGACGTTGTATTTTTTCACAACCAGGACCGAAACCTTAGGCCGAACAAAATGGTCGGATGCGAATTGAAATTTTTTCGCTCGAAATTTTACGAGCGTGTGCGGAACTTCTAGGCAATCATATCGGCAGGTGACACGAAGTGATTCAAGTTCGTTTGCCCCCCCATTTTCTTTAACGAACGATAACTTTTTGTGAAAATAACAAGTGCCCCGAACCCGGCCGAAACGACTCGAATTACACTTCGAGACCCGCCGACATGATCGCCACGATGCACAGAGCACCCTCGTAAATTTTCGGGAGGTTTCATTTTTTCACAACCAGGACCGAAACCCTAGGCCGAACAAAATGGTCGGATGCGAAGTGAAATTTTTTCGCTCGAAATTTTACGAGCATGTGCGGAACTTCTAGGCAATCATATCGGCAGGTGACACGAAGTGATTCGAGTTCGTTTGCGCCCCCATTTTCTTTAACGAACGATAACTTTTTGTCAAAATAACAAGTGCCCCGATCCCGGCCGAAACGACTCGAATTACACTTCGAGACCCGCCGACATGATCGCCACGATGCACAGAGCACCCTCGTAAATTTTCGGGACGTTTCATTTTTTCACAACCAGGACAGAAACCCTAGGCCGAACAAAATGGTCGGATGCGAAGTGAAATTTTTTCGCTCGAAATTTTACGAGCTTGTGCAGAACTTTTAGGCAATCATATCGGCAGGTGACACGAAGTGATTCGAGTTCGTTTGCCCCCCCAATTTCTTTAACGAACGATAACTTTTTGTGAAAATAACAAGTGCCCCGAACCCGGCCGAAACAACTCGAATTACACTTCGAGACCCGCCGACATGATCGCCACGATACACAGAGCACCCTCGTAAATTTTCGGGACGTTTCATTTTTTCACAACCAGGACCGAAACCCTAGGCCGAACAAAATGGTCGGATGCGAAGTGAAATTTTTTTCGCTCGAAATTTTACGAGCTTGTGCAGAACTTCTACGAAATCATATCGGCAGGTGACACGAATTGATTCGAGTTCGTTTGCCCCCCCATTTACTTTAGCGAACGATAACTTTTTGTGAAAATAACAAGTGCCCCGATCCCGGCCGAAACGACTCGAATTACACTTCGAGACCCGCCGACATGATCGCCACGATGCACAGAGCACCCTCGTAAATTTTCGGGACGTTTCATTTTTTCACAACCAGGACCGAAACCCTAGGCCGAACAAAATGGTCGGATGCGAAGTGAAATTTTTTCGCTCGAAATTTTACGAGCTTGTGCAGAACTTCTAGGCAATCATATCGGCAGGTGACACGAAGTGATTCGAGTTCGTTTGCCCCCCCATTTTCTTTAACGAACGATAACTTTTTGTGAAAATAACAAGTGCCCCGAACCCGGCCGAAACGACTCGAATTACACTTCGAGACCCGCCGACATGATCGCCACGATGCACAGAGCACCCTCGTAAATTTTCGGGACGTTTCATTTTTTCACAACCAGGACCGAAACCCTAGGCCGAACAAAATGGTCGGATACGAAGTGAAATTTTTTCGCTCGAAATTTTACGAGCTTGTGCAGAACTTCTAGGCAATCATATCGGCAGGTGACACGAAGTGATTCGAGTTCGTTTGCCCCCCCATTTTCTTTAACGAACGATAACTTTTTGTCAAAATAACAAGTGCCCCGATCCCGGCCGAAACGACTCGAATTACACTTCGAGACCCGCCGACATGATCGCCACGATGCACAGAGCACCCTCGTAAATTTTCGGGACGTTTCATTTTTTCACAACCAGGACCGAAACCCTAGGCCGAACAAAATGGTCGGATGCGAAGTGAAATTTTTTCGCTTGAAATTTTACGAGCTTGTGCAGAACTTCTAGGCAATCATATCGGCAGGTGACACGAAGTGATTCGAGTTCGTTTGCCCCCCCATTTTCTTTAACGAACGATAACTTTTTGTCAAAATAACAAGTGCCCCGAACCCAGCCGAAACGAATCGAATTACACTTCGAGACCCGCCGACATGATCGCCACGACGCACAGAGCACCCTCGGAAATTTTCGGGACGTTTCATTTTTTCACAACCAGGACCGAAACCCTAGGCCGAACAAAATGGTCGGATGCGAAGTGAAATTTTGTCGCTCGAAATTTTACGAGCTTGTGCAGAACTTCTAGGCAATCATATCGGCAGGTGACACGAAGTGATTCGAGTTCGTTTGCCCCCCCATTTTCTTTAACGAACGATAACTTTTTGTGAAAATAACAAGTGCCCCGAACCCGGCCGAAACGACTCGAATTACACTTCGAGACCCGCCGACATGATCGCCACGATGCACAGAGCACCCTCGTAAATTTTCGGGACGTTTCATTTTTTCACAACCAGGACCGAAACCCTAGGCCGAACAAAATGGTCGGATGCGAAGTGAAATTTTTTTCGCTCGAAATTTTACGAGCTTGTGCAGAACTTCTAGGAAATCATATCGGCAGGTGACACGAATTGATTCGAGTTCGTTTGCCCCCCCATTTACTTTAGCGAACGATAACTTTTTGTGAAAATAACAAGTGCCCCGATCCCGGCCGAAACGACTCGAATTACACTTCGAGACCCGCCGACATGATCGCCACGATGCACAGAGCACCCTCGTAAATTTTCGGGCAAATCGGACGACGTTGTATTTTTTCACAACCAGGACCGAAACCTTAGGCCGAACAAAATGGTCGGATGCGAATTGAAATTTTTTCGCTCGAAATTTTACGAGCGTGTGCGGAACTTCTAGGCAATCATATCGGCAGGTGACACGAAGTGATTCAAGTTCGTTTGCCCCCCCATTTTCTTTAACGAACGATAACTTTTTGTGAAAATAACAAGTGCCCCGAACCCGGCCGAAACGACTCGAATTACACTTCGAGACCCGCCGACATGATCGCCACGATGCACAGAGCACCCTCGTAAATTTTCGGGAGGTTTCATTTTTTCACAACCAGGACCGAAACCCTAGGCCGAACAAAATGGTCGGATGCGAAGTGAAATTTTTTCGCTCGAAATTTTACGAGCATGTGCGGAACTTCTAGGCAATCATATCGGCAGGTGACACGAAGTGATTCGAGTTCGTTTGCGCCCCCATTTTCTTTAACGAACGATAACTTTTTGTCAAAATAACAAGTGCCCCGATCCCGGCCGAAACGACTCGAATTACACTTCGAGACCCGCCGACATGATCGCCACGATGCACAGAGCACCCTCGTAAATTTTCGGGACGTTTCATTTTTTCACAACCAGGACCGAAACCCTAGGCCGAACAAAATGGTCGGATGCGAAGTGAAATTTTTTCGCTCGAAATTTTACGAGCTTGTGCAGAACTTTTAGGCAATCATATCGGCAGGTGACACGAAGTGATTCGAGTTCGTTTGCCCCCCCATTTTCTTTAACGAACGATAACTTTTTGTGAAAATAACAAGTGCCCCGAACCCGGCCGAAACAACTCGAATTACACTTCGAGACCCGCCGACATGATCGCCACGATGCACAGAGCACCCTCGTAAATTTTCGGGACGTTTCATTTTTTCACAACCAGGACCGAAACCCTAGGCCGAACAAAATGGTCGGATGCGAAGTGAAATTTTTTTCGCTCGAAATTTTACGAGCTTGTGCAGAACTTCTACGAAATCATATCGGCAGGTGACACGAATTGATTCGAGTTCGTTTGCCCCCCCATTTACTTTAGCGAACGATAACTTTTTGTGAAAATAACAAGTGCCCCGATCCCGGCCGAAACGACTCGAATTACACTTCGAGACCCGCCGACATGATCGCCACGATGCACAGAGCACCCTCGTAAATTTTCGGGACGTTTCATTTTTTCACAACCAGGACCGAAACCCTAGGCCGAACAAAATGGTCGGATACGAAGTGAAATTTTTTCGCTCGAAATTTTACGAGCTTGTGCAGAACTTCTAGGCAATCATATCGGCAGGTGACACGAAGTGATTCGAGTTCGTTTGCCCCCCCATTTTCTTTAACGAACGATAACTTTTTGTCAAAATAACAAGTGCCCCGATCCCGGCCGAAACGACTCGAATTACACTTCGAGACCCGCCGACATGATCGCCACGATGCACAGAGCACCCTCGTAAATTTTCGGGACGTTTCATTTTTTCACAACCAGGACCGAAACCCTAGGCCGAACAAAATGGTCGGATGCGAAGTGAAATTTTTTCGCTTGAAATTTTACGAGCTTGTGCAGAACTTCTAGGCAATCATATCGGCAGGTGACACGAAGTGATTCGAGTTCGTTTGCCCCCCCATTTTCTTTAACGAACGATAACTTTTTGTCAAAATAACAAGTGCCCCGAACCCAGCCGAAACGAATCGAATTACACTTCGAGACCCGCCGACATGATCGCCACGACGCACAGAGCACCCTCGGAAATTTTCGGGACGTTTCATTTTTTCACAACCAGGACCGAAACCCTAGGCCGAACAAAATGGTCGGATGCGAAGTGAAATTTTGTCGCTCGAAATTTTACGAGCTTGTGCAGAACTTCTAGGCAATCATATCGGCAGGTGACACGAAGTGATTCGAGTTCGTTTGCCCCCCCATTTTCTTTAACGAACGATAACTTTTTGTGAAAATAACAAGTGCCCCGAACCCGGCCGAAACGACTCGAATTACACTTCGAGACCCGCCGACATGATCGCCACGATGCACAGAGCACCCTCGTAAATTTTCGGGACGTTTCATTTTTTCACAACCAGGACCGAAACCCTAGGCCGAACAAAATGGTCGGATGCGAAGTGAAATTTTTTTCGCTCGAAATTTTACGAGCTTGTGCAGAACTTCTAGGCAATCATATCGGCAGGTGACACGAATTGATTCGAGTTCGTTTGCCCCCCCATTTACTTTAGCGAACGATAACTTTTTGTGAAAATAACAAGTGCCCCGATCCCGGCCGAAACGACTCGAATTACACTTCGAGACCCGCCGACATGATCGCCACGATGCACAGAGCACCCTCGTAAATTTTCGGGACGTTTCATTTTTTCACAACCAGGACCGAAACCCTAGGCCGAACAAAATGGTCGGATACGAAGTGAAATTTTTTCGCTCGAAATTTTACGAGCTTGTGCAGAACTTCTAGGCAATCATATCGGCAGGTGACACGAAGTGATTCGAGTTCGTTCGCCCCCATTTTCTTTAACGAACGATAACTTTTTGTCAAAATAACAAGTGCCCCGAACCCCGCCGAAACGAATCGAATTACACTTCGAGACCCGCCGACATGATCGCCACGATGCACAGAGCACCCTCGGAAATTTTCGGGACGTTTCATTTTTTCACAACCAGGACCGAAACCCTAGGCCGAACAAAATGGTCGGATGCGAAGTGAAATTTTGTCGCTCGAAATTTTACGAGCTTGTGCAGAACTTCTAGGCAATCATATCGGCAGGTGACACGAAGTGATTCGAGTTCGTTTGCCCCCCCATTTTCTTTAACGAACGATAACTTTTTGTGAAAATAACAAGTGCCCCGAACCCGGCCGAAACGACTCGAATTACACTTCGAGACCCGCCGACATGATCGCCACGATGCACAGAGCACCCTCGTAAATTTTCGGGACGTTTCATTTTTTCACAACCAGGACCGAAACCCTAGGCCGAACAAAATGGTCGGATGCGAAGTGAAATTTTTTCGCTCGAAATTTTACGAGCATGTGCGGAACTTCTAGGCAATCATATCGGCAGGTGACACGAAGTGATTCGAGTTCGTTTGCGCCCCCATTTTCTTTAACGAACGATAACTTTTTGTCAAAATAACAAGTGCCCCGATCCCGGCCGAAACGACTCGAATTACACTTCGAGACCCGCCGACATGATCGCCACGATGCACAGAGCACCCTCGTAAATTTTCGGGACGTTTCATTTTTTCACAACCAGGACAGAAACCCTAGGCCGAACAAAATGGTCGGATGCGAAGTGAAATTTTTTCGCTCGAAATTTTACGAGCTTGTGCAGAACTTTTAGGCAATCATATCGGCAGGTGACACGAAGTGATTCGAGTTCGTTTGCCCCCCCATTTTCTTTAACGAACGATAACTTTTTGTGAAAATAACAAGTGCCCCGAACCCGGCCGAAACAACTCGAATTACACTTCGAGACCCGCCGACATGATCGCCACGATACACAGAGCACCCTCGTAAATTTTCGGGACGTTTCATTTTTTCACAACCAGGACCGAAACCCTAGGCCGAACAAAATGGTCGGATGCGAAGTGAAATTTTTTTCGCTCGAAATTTTACGAGCTTGTGCAGAACTTCTACGAAATCATATCGGCAGGTGACACGAATTGATTCGAGTTCGTTTGCCCCCCCATTTACTTTAGCGAACGATAACTTTTTGTGAAAATAACAAGTGCCCCGATCCCGGCCGAAACGACTCGAATTACACTTCGAGACCCGCCGACATGATCGCCACGATGCACAGAGCACCCTCGTAAATTTTCGGGACGTTTCATTTTTTCACAACCAGGACCGAAACCCTAGGCCGAACAAAATGGTCGGATGCGAAGTAAATTTTTTCGCTCGAAATTTTACGAGCTTGTGCAGAACTTCTAGGCAATCATATCGGCAGGTGACACGAAGTGATTCGAGTTCGTTTGCCCCCCCATTTTCTTTAACGAACGATAACTTTTTGTCAAAATAACAAGTGCCCCGATCCCGGCCGAAACGACTCGAATTACACTTCGAGACCCGCCGACATGATCGCCACGATGCACAGAGCACCCTCGTAAATTTTCGGGACGTTTCATTTTTTCACAACCAGGACCGAAACCCTAGGCCGAACAAAATGGTCGGATGCGAAGTGAAATTTTTTCGCTTGAAATTTTACGAGCTTGTGCAGAACTTCTAGGCAATCATATCGGCAGGTGACACGAAGTGATTCGAGTTCGTTTGCCCCCCCATTTTCTTTAACGAACGATAACTTTTTGTCAAAATAACAAGTGCCCCGAACCCAGCCGAAACGAATCGAATTACACTTCGAGACCCGCCGACATGATCGCCACGACGCACAGAGCACCCTCGGAAATTTTCGGGACGTTTCATTTTTTCACAACCAGGACCGAAACCCTAGGCCGAACAAAATGGTCGGATGCGAAGTGAAATTTTGTCGCTCGAAATTTTACGAGCTTGTGCAGAACTTCTAGGCAATCATATCGGCAGGTGACACGAAGTGATTCGAGTTCGTTTGCCCCCCCATTTTCTTTAACGAACGATAACTTTTTGTGAAAATAACAAGTGCCCCGAACCCGGCCGAAACGACTCGAATTACACTTCGAGACCCGCCGACATGATCGCCACGATGCACAGAGCACCCTCGTAAATTTTCGGGACGTTTCATTTTTTCACAACCAGGACCGAAACCCTAGGCCGAACAAAATGGTCGGATGCGAAGTGAAATTTTTTTCGCTCGAAATTTTACGAGCTTGTGCAGAACTTCTAGGAAATCATATCGGCAGGTGACACGAATTGATTCGAGTTCGTTTGCCCCCCCATTTACTTTAGCGAACGATAACTTTTTGTGAAAATAACAAGTGCCCCGATCCCGGCCGAAACGACTCGAATTACACTTCGAGACCCGCCGACATGATCGCCACGATGCACAGAGCACCCTCGTAAATTTTCGGGCAAATCGGACGACGTTGTATTTTTTCACAACCAGGACCGAAACCTTAGGCAGAACAAAATGGTCGGATGCGAATTGAAATTTTTTCGCTCGAAATTTTACGAGCGTGTGCGGAACTTCTAGGCAATCATATCGGCAGGTGACACGAAGTGATTCAAGTTCGTTTGCCCCCCCATTTTCTTTAACGAACGATAACTTTTTGTGAAAATAACAAGTGCCCCGAACCCGGCCGAAACGACTCGAATTACACTTCGAGACCCGCCGACATGATCGCCACGATGCACAGAGCACCCTCGTAAATTTTCGGGAGGTTTCATTTTTTCACAACCAGGACCGAAACCCTAGGCCGAACAAAATGGTCGGATGCGAAGTGAAATTTTTTCGCTCGAAATTTTACGAGCATGTGCGGAACTTCTAGGCAATCATATCGGCAGGTGACACGAAGTGATTCGAGTTCGTTTGCGCCCCCATTTTCTTTAACGAACGATAACTTTTTGTGAAAATAACAAGTGCCCCGATCCCGGCCGAAACGACTCGAATTACACTTCGAGACCCGCCGACATGATCGCCACGATGCACAGAGCACCCTCGTAAATTTTCGGGACGTTTCATTTTTTCACAACCAGGACCGAAACCCTAGGCCGAACAAAATGGTCGGATGCGAAGTGAAATTTTTTCGCTCGAAATTTTACGAGCTTGTGCAGAACTTTTAGGCAATCATATCGGCAGGTGACACGAAGTGATTCGAGTTCGTTTGCCCCCCCATTTTCTTTAACGAACGATAACTTTCTGTGAAAATAACAAGTGCCCCGAACCCGGCCGAAACAACTCGAATTACACTTCGAGACCCGCCGACATGATCGCCACGATGCACAGAGCACCCTCGTAAATTTTCGGGACGTTTCATTTTTTCACAACCAGGACCGAAACCCTAGGCCGAACAAAATGGTCGGATGCGAAGTGAAATTTTTTTCGCTCGAAATTTTACGAGCTTGTGCAGAACTTCTACGAAATCATATCGGCAGGTGACACGAATTGATTCGAGTTCGTTTGCCCCCCCATTTACTTTAGCGAACGATAACTTTTTGTGAAAATAACAAGTGCCCCGATCCCGGCCGAAACGACTCGAATTACACTTCGAGACCCGCCGACATGATCGCCACGATGCACAGAGCACCCTCGTAAATTTTCGGGACGTTTCATTTTTTCACAACCAGGACCGAAACCCTAGGCCGAACAAAATGGTCGGATACGAAGTGAAATTTTTTCGCTCGAAATTTTACGAGCTTGTGCAGAACTTCTAGGCAATCATATCGGCAGGTGACACGAAGTGATTCGAGTTCGTTTGCCCCCCCATTTTCTTTAACGAACGATAACTTTTTGTCAAAATAACAAGTGCCCCGATCCCGGCCGAAACGACTCGAATTACACTTCGAGACCCGCCGACATGATCGCCACGATGCACAGAGCACCCTCGTAAATTTTCGGGACGTTTCATTTTTTCACAACCAGGACCGAAACCCTAGGCCGAACAAAATGGTCGGATGCGAAGTGAAATTTTTTTCGCTCGAAATTTTACGAGCTTGTGCAGAACTTCTACGAAATCATATCGGCAGGTGACACGAATTGATTCGAGTTCGTTTGCCCCCCCATTTACTTTAGCGAACGATAACTTTTTGTGAAAATAACAAGTGCCCCGATCCCGGCCGAAACGACTCGAATTACACTTCGAGACCCGCCGACATGATCGCCACGATGCACAGAGCACCCTCGTAAATTTTCGGGACGTTTCATTTTTTCACAACCAGGACCGAAACCCTAGGCCGAACAAAATGGTCGGATACGAAGTGAAATTTTTTCGCTCGAAATTTTACGAGCTTGTGCAGAACTTCTAGGCAATCATATCGGCAGGTGACACGAATTGATTCGAGTTCGTTTGCCCCCCCATTTACTTTAGCGAACGATAACTTTTTGTGAAAATAACAAGTGCCCCGATCCCGGCCGAAACGACTCGAATTACACTTCGAGACCCGCCGACATGATCGCCACGATGCACAGAGCACCCTCGTAAATTTTCGGGACGTTTCATTTTTTCACAACCAGGACCGAAACCCTAGGCCGAACAAAATGGTCGGATACGAAGTGAAATTTTTTCGCTCGAAATTTTACGAGCTTGTGCAGAACTTCTAGGCAATCATATCGGCAGGTGACACGAAGTGATTCGAGTTCGTTCGCCCCCATTTTCTTTAACGAACGATAACTTTTTGTCAAAATAACAAGTGCCCCGAACCCCGCCGAAACGAATCGAATTACACTTCGAGACCCGCCGACATGATCGCCACGATGCACAGAGCACCCTCGGAAATTTTCGGGACGTTTCATTTTTTCACAACCAGGACCGAAACCCTAGGCCGAACAAAATGGTCGGATGCGAAGTGAAATTTTGTCGCTCGAAATTTTACGAGCTTGTGCAGAACTTCTAGGCAATCATATCGGCAGGTGACACGAAGTGATTCGAGTTCGTTTGCCCCCCCATTTTCTTTAACGAACGATAACTTTTTGTGAAAATAACAAGTGCCCCGAACCCGGCCGAAACGACTCGAATTACACTTCGAGACCCGCCGACATGATCGCCACGATGCACAGAGCACCCTCGTAAATTTTCGGGACGTTTCATTTTTTCACAACCAGGACCGAAACCCTAGGCCGAACAAAATGGTCGGATGCGAAGTGAAATTTTTTTCGCTCGAAATTTTACGAGCTTGTGCAGAACTTCTAGGAAATCATATCGGCAGGTGACACGAATTGATTCGAGTTCGTTTGCCCCCCCATTTACTTTAGCGAACGATAACTTTTTGTGAAAATAACAAGTGCCCCGATCCCGGCCGAAACGACTCGAATTACACTTCGAGACCCGCCGACATGATCGCCACGATGCACAGAGCACCCTCGTAAATTTTCGGGACGTTTCATTTTTTCACAACCAGGACCGAAACCCTAGGCCGAACAAAATGGTCGGATACGAAGTGAAATTTTTTCGCTCGAAATTTTACGAGCTTGTGCAGAACTTCTAGGCAATCATATCGGCAGGTGACACGAAGTGATTCGAGTTCGTTTGCCCCCCCATTTTCTTTAACGAACGATAACTTTTTGTCAAAATAACAAGTGCCCCGATCCCGGCCGAAACGACTCGAATTACACTTCGAGACCCGCCGACATGATCGCCACGATGCACAGAGCACCCTCGTAAATTTTCGGGACGTTTCATTTTTTCACAACCAGGACCGAAACACTAGGCCGAACAAAATGGTCGGATGCGAAGTGAAATTTTTTCGCTTGAAATTTTACGAGCTTGTGCAGAACTTCTAGGCAATCATATCGGCAGGTGACACGAAGTGATTCGAGTTCGTTTGCCCCCCCTTTTTCTTTAACGAACGATAACTTTTTGTGAAAATAACAAGTGCCCCGAACCCGGCCGAAACGACTCGAATTACACTTCGAGACCCGCCGACATGATCGCCACGATGCACAGAGCACCCTCGTAAATTTTCGGGACGTTTCATTTTTTCACAACCAGGACCGAAACCCTAGGCCGAACAAAATGGTCGGATGCGAAGTGAAATTTTTTTCGCTCGAAATTTTACGAGCTTGTGCAGAACTTCTAGGAAATCATATCGGCAGGTGACACGAATTGATTCGAGTTCGTTTGCCCCCCCATTTACTTTAGCGAACGATAACTTTTTGTGAAAATAACAAGTGCCCCGATCCCGGCCGAAACGACTCGAATTACACTTCGAGACCCGCCGACATGATCGCCACGATGCACAGAGCACCCTCGTAAATTTTCGGGACGTTTCATTTTTTCACAACCAGGACCGAAACCCTAGGCCGAACAAAATGGTCGGATACGAAGTGAAATTTTTTCGCTCGAAATTTTACGAGCTTGTGCAGAACTTCTAGGCAATCATATCGGCAGGTGACACGAAGTGATTCGAGTTCGTTTGCCCCCCCATTTTCTTTAACGAACGATAACTTTTTGTCAAAATAACAAGTGCCCCGATCCCGGCCGAAACGACTCGAATTACACTTCGAGACCCGCCGACATGATCGCCACGATGCACAGAGCACCCTCGTAAATTTTCGGGACGTTTCATTTTTTCACAACCAGGACCGAAACACTAGGCTGAACAAAATGGTCGGATGCGAAGTGAAATTTTTTCGCTTGAAATTTTACGAGCTTGTGCAGAACTTCTAGGCAATCATATCGGCAGGTGACACGAAGTGATTCGAGTTCGTTTGCCCCCCCATTTTCTTTAACGAACGATAACTTTTTGTCAAAATAACAAGTGCCCCGAACCCAGCCGAAACGAATCGAATTACACTTCGAGACCCGCCGACATGATCGCCACGACGCACAGAGCACCCTCGGAAATTTTCGGGACGTTTCATTTTTTCACAACCAGGACCGAAACCCTAGGCCGAACAAAATGGTCGGATGCGAAGTGAAATTTTGTCGCTCGAAATTTTACGAGCTTGTGCAGAACTTCTAGGCAATCATATCGGCAGGTGACACGAAGTGATTCGAGTTCGTTTCCCCCCCATTTTCTTTAACGAACGATAACTTTTTGTGAAAATAACAAGTGCCCCGAACCCGGCCGAAACGACTCGAATTACACTTCGAGACCCGCCGACATGATCGCCACGATGCACAGAGCACCCTCGTAAATTTTCGGGACGTTTCATTTTTTCACAACCAGGACCGAAACCCTAGGCCGAACAAAATGGTCGGATGCGAAGTGAAATTTTTTTCGCTCGAAATTTTACGAGCTTGTGCAGAACTTCTAGGCAATCATATCGGCAGGTGACACGAATTGATTCGAGTTCGTTTGCCCCCCCATTTACTTTAGCGAACGATAACTTTTTGTGAAAATAACAAGTGCCCCGATCCCGGCCGAAACGACTCGAATTACACTTCGAGACCCGCCGACATGATCGCCACGATGCACAGAGCACCCTCGTAAATTTTCGGGACGTTTCATTTTTTCACAACCAGGACCGAAACCCTAGGCCGAACAAAATGGTCGGATACGAAGTGAAATTTTTTCGCTCGAAATTTTACGAGCTTGTGCAGAACTTCTAGGCAATCATATCGGCAGGTGACACGAAGTGATTCGAGTTCGTTCGCCCCCATTTTCTTTAACGAACGATAACTTTTTGTCAAAATAACAAGTGCCCCGAACCCAGCCGAAACGAATCGAATTACACTTCGAGACCCGCCGACATGATCGCCACGACGCACAGAGCACCCTCGGAAATTTTCGGGACGTTTCATTTTTTCACAACCAGGACCGAAACCCTAGGCCGAACAAAATGGTCGGATGCGAAGTGAAATTTTGTCGCTCGAAATTTTACGAGCTTGTGCAGAACTTCTAGGCAATCATATCGGCAGGTGACACGAAGTGATTCGAGTTCGTTTGCCCCCCCATTTTCTTTAACGAACGATAACTTTTTGTCAAAATAACAAGTGCCCCGAACCCGGCCGAAACGACTCGAATTACACTTCGAGACCCGCCGACATGATCGCCACGATGCACAGAGCACCCTCGTAAATTTTCGGGACGTTTCATTTTTTCACAACCAGGACCGAAACCCTAGGCCGAACAAAATGGTCGGATGCGAAGTGAAATTTTTTTCGCTCGAAATTTTACGAGCTTGTGCAGAACTTCTAGGCAATCATATCGGCAGGTGACACGAATTGATTCGAGTTCGTTTGCCCCCCCATTTACTTTAGCGAACGATAACTTTTTGTGAAAATAACAAGTGCCCCGATCCCGGCCGAAACGACTCGAATTACACTTCGAGACCCGCCGACATGATCGCCACGATGCACAGAGCACCCTCGTAAATTTTCGGGACGTTTCATTTTTTCACAACCAGGACCGAAACCCTAGGCCGAACAAAATGGTCGGATACGAAGTGAAATTTTTTCGCTCGAAATTTTACGAGCTTGTGCAGAACTTCTAGGCAATCATATCGGCAGGTGACACGAAGTGATTCGAGTTCGTTCGCCCCCATTTTCTTTAACGAACGATAACTTTTTGTCAAAATAACAAGTGCCCCGAACCCAGCCGAAACGAATCGAATTACACTTCGTGACCCGCCGACATGATCGCCACGATGCACAGAGCACCCTCGGAAATTTTCGGGACGTTTCATTTTTTCACAACCAGGACCGAAACCCTAGGCCGAACAAAATGGTCGGATGCGAAGTGAAATTTTGTCGCTCGAAATTTTACGAGCTTGTGCAGAACTTCTAGGCAATCATATCGGCAGGTGACACGAAGTGATTCGAGTTCGTTTGCCCCCCCATTTTCTTTAACGAACGATAACTTTTTGTGAAAATAACAAGTGCCCCGAACCCGGCCGAAACGACTCGAATTACACTTCGAGACCCGCCGACATGATCGCCACGATGCACAGAGCACCCTCGTAAATTTTCGGGACGTTTCATTTTTTCACAACCAGGACCGAAACCCTAGGCCGAACAAAATGGTCGGATGCGAAGTGAAATTTTTTTCGCTCGAAATTTTACGAGCTTGTGCAGAACTTCTAGGAAATCATATCGGCAGGTGACACGAATTGATTCGAGTTCGTTTGCCCCCCCATTTACTTTAGCGAACGATAACTTTTTGTGAAAATAACAAGTGCCCCGATCCCGGCCGAAACGACTCGAATTACACTTCGAGACCCGCCGACATGATCGCCACGATGCACAGAGCACCCTCGTAAATTTTCGGGACGTTTCATTTTTTCACAACCAGGACCGAAACCCTAGGCCGAACAAAATGGTCGGATACGAAGTGAAATTTTTTCGCACGAAATTTTACGAGCATGTGCAGAACTTCTAGGCAATCATATCGGCAGGTGACACGAAGTGATTCGAGTTCGTTCGCCCCCCCCATTTTCTTTAACGAACGATAACTTTTTGTCAAAATAACAAGTGCCCCGATCCCGGCCGAAACGACTCGAATTACACTTCGAGACCCGCCGACATGATCGCCACGATGCACAGAGCACCCTCGTAAATTTTCGGGACGTTTCATTTTTTCACAACCAGGACCGAAACCCTAGGCCGAACAAAATGGTCGGATGCGAAGTGAAATTTTTTCGCTCGAAATTTTACGAGCTTGTGCAGAACTTCTAGGCAATCATATCGGCAGGTGACACGAAGTGATTCGAGTTCGTTTGCCCCCCCATTTTCTTTAACGAACGATAACTTTTTGTCAAAATAACAAGTGCCCCGAACCCAGCCGAAACGAATCGAATTACACTTCGAGACCCGCCGACATGATCGCCACGATGCACAGAGCACCCTCGGAAATTTTCGGGACGTTTCATTTTTTCACAACCAGGACCGAAACCCTAGGCCGAACAAAATGGTCGGATGCGAAGTGAAATTTTGTCGCTCGAAATTTTACGAGCTTGTGCAGAACTTCTAGGCAATCATATCGGCAGGTGACACGAAGTGATTCGAGTTCGTTTGCCCCCCCATTTTCTTTAACGAACGATAACTTTTTGTGAAAATAACAAGTGCCCCGAACCCGGCCGAAACGACTCGAATTACACTTCGAGACCCGCCGACATGATTGCCACGATGCACAGAGCACCCTCGTAAATTTTCGGGACGTTTCATTTTTTCACAACCAGGACCGAAACCCTAGGCCGAACAAAATGGTCGGATGCGAAGTGAAATTTTTTCGCTCGAAATTTTACGAGCTTGTGCAGAACTTCTAGGCAATCATATCGGCAGGTGACACGAAGTGATTCGAGTTCGTTTGCCCCCCCATTTTCTTTAACGAACGATAACTTTTTGTGAAAATAACAAGTGCCCCGAACCCGGCCGAAACGACTCGAATTACACTTCGAGACCCGCCGACATGATCGCCACGATGCACAGAGCACCCTCATAAATTTTCGGGACGTTTCATTTTTTCACAACCAGGACCGAAACCCTAGGCCGAACAAAATGGTCGGATGCGAAGTGAAATTTTTTTCGCTCGAAATTTTACGAGCTTGTGCAGAACTTCTAGGAAATCATATCGGCAGGTGACACGAATTGATTCGAGTTCGTTTGCCCCCCCATTTACTTTAGCGAACGATAACTTTTTGTGAAAATAACAAGTGCCCCGATCCCGGCCGAAACGACTCGAATTACACTTCGAGACCCGCCGACATGATCGCCACGATGCACAGAGCACCCTCGTAAATTTTCGGGACGTTTCATTTTTTCACAACCAGGACCGAAACACTAGGCCGAACAAAATGGTCGGATACGAAGTGAAATTTTTTCGCTCGAAATTTTACGAGCTTGTGCAGAACTTCTAGGCAATCATATCGGCAGGTGACACGAAGTGATTCGAGTTCGTTTGCCCCCCCATTTTCTTTAACGAACGATAACGTTTTGTCAAAATAACAAGTGCCCCGATCCCGGCCGAAACGACTCGAATTACACTTCGAGACCCGCCGACATGATCGCCACGATGCACAGAGCACCCTCGTAAATTTTCGGGACGTTTCATTTTTTCACAACCAGGACCGAAACCCTAGGCCGAACAAAATGGTCGGATGCGAAGTGAAATTTTTTCGCTCGAAATTTTACGAGCTTGTGCAGAACTTCTAGGCAATCATATCGGCAGGTGACACGAAGTGATTCGAGTTCGTTTGCCCCCCCTTTTTCTTTAACGAACGATAACTTTTTGTGAAAATAACAAGTGCCCCGAACCCGGCCGAAACGACTCGAATTACACTTCGAGACCCGCCGACATGATCGCCACGATGCACAGAGCACCCTCGTAAATTTTCGGGACGTTTCATTTTTTCACAACCAGGACCGAAACCCTAGGCCGAACAAAATGGTCGGATGCGAAGTGAAATTTTTTTCGCTCGAAATTTTACGAGCTTGTGCAGAACTTCTAGGAAATCATATCGGCAGGTGACACGAATTGATTCGAGTTCGTTTGCCCCCCCATTTACTTTAGCGAACGATAACTTTTTGTGAAAATAACAAGTGCCCCGATCCCGGCCGAAACGACTCGAATTACACTTCGAGACCCGCCGACATGATCGCCACGATGCACAGAGCACCCTCGTAAATTTTCGGGCAAATCGGAAGACGTTGTATTTTTTCACAACCAGGACCGAAACCCTAGGCCGAACAAAATGGTCGGATGCGAATTGAAATTTTTTCGCTCGAAATTTTACGAGCATGTGCGGAACTTCTAGGCAATCATATCGGCAGGTGACACGAAGTGATTCAAGTTCGTTTGCCCCCCCATTTTCTTTAACGAACGATAACTTTTTGTGAAAATAACAAGTGCCCCGAACCCGGCCGAAACGACTCGAATTACACTTCGAGACCCGCCGACATGATCGCCACGATGCACAGAGCACCCTCGTAAATTTTCGGGACGTTTCATTTTTTCACAACCAGGACCGAAACCCTAGGCCGAACAAAATGGTCGGATGCGAAGTGAAATTTTTTCGCTCGAAATTTTACGAGCATGTGCGGAACTTCTAGGCAATCATATCGGCAGGTGACACGAAGTGATTCGAGTTCGTTTGCCCCCCCATTTTCTTTAACGAACGATAACTTTTTGTGAAAATAACAAGTGCCCCGATCCCGGCCGAAACGACTCGAATTACACTTCGAGACCCGCCGACATGATCGCCACGATGCACAGAGCACCCTCGTAAATTTTCGGGACGGTTCATTTTTTCACAACCAGGACCGAAACCCTAGGCCGAACAAAATGGTCGGATGCGAAGTGAAATTTTTTTCGCTCGAAATTTTACGAGCTTGTGCAGAACTTCTAGGAAATCATATCGGCAGGTGACACGAATTGATTCGAGTTCGTTTGCCCCCCCATTTACTTTAGCGAACGATAACTTTTTGTGAAAATAACAAGTGCCCCGATCCCGGCCGAAACGACTCGAATTACACTTCGAGACCCGCCGACATGATCGCCACGATGCACAGAGCACCCTCGTAAATTTTCGGGCAAATCGGACGACGTTGTATTTTTTCACAACCAGGACCGAAACCCTAGGCCGAACAAAATGGTCGGATGCGAATTGAAATTTTTTCGCTCGAAATTTTACGAGCATGTGCGGAACTTCTAGGCAATCATATCGGGAGGTGACACGAAGTGATTCAAGTTCGTTTGCCCCCCCATTTTCTTTAACGAACGATAACTTTTTGTGAAAATAACAAGTGCCCCGAACCCGGCCGAAACGACTCGAATTACACTTCGAGACCCGCCGACATGATCGCCACGATGCACAGAGCACCCTCGGAAATTTTCGGGACGTTTCATTTTTTCACAACCAGGACCGAAACCCTAGGCCGAACAAAATGGTCGGATGCGAAGTGAAATTTTTTCGCTCGAAATTTTACGAGCATGTGCGGAACTTCTAGGCAATCATATCGGCAGGTGACACGAAGTGATTCGAGTTCGTTTGCCCCCCCATTTTCTTTAACGAACGATAACTTTTTGTGAAAATAACAAGTGCCCCGAACCCGGCCGAAACGACTCGAATTACACTTCGAGACCCGCCGACATGATCGCCACGATGCACAGAGCACCCTCGTAAATTTTCGGGACGTTTTATTTTTTCACAACCAGGACCGAAACCCTAGGCCGAACAAAATGGTCGGATGCGAAGTGAAATTTTTTCGCTCGAAATTTTACGAGCATGTGCGGAACTTCTAGGCAATCATATCGGCAGGTGACACGAAGTGATTCGAGTTCGTTTGCCCCCCCATTTTCTTTAACGAACGATAACTTTTTGTGAAAATAACAAGTGCCCCGATCCCGGCCGAAACGACTCGAATTACACTTCGAGACCCGCCGACATGATCGCCACGATGCACAGAGCACCCTCGTAAATTTTCGGGACGGTTCATTTTTTCACAACCAGGACCGAAACCCTAGGCCGAACAAAATGGTCGGATGCGAAGTGAAATTTTTTCGCTCGAAATTTTACGAGCATGTGCGGAACTTCTAGGCAATCATATCGGCAGGTGACACGAAGTGATTCGAGTTCGTTTGCCCCCCCATTTTCTTTAACGAACGATAACTTTTTGTCAAAATAACAAGTGCCCCGATCCCGGCCGAAACGACTCGAATTACACTTCGAGACCCGCCGACATGATCGCCACGATGCACAGAGCACCCTCGTAAATTTTCGGGACGTTTCATTTTTTCACAACCAGGACCGAAACCCTAGGCCGAACACAATGGTCGGATGCGAAGTGAAATTTTTTCGCTCGAAATTTTACGAGCTTGTGCAGAACTTCTAGGCAATCATATCGGCAGGTGACACGAAGTGATTCGAGTTCGTTTGCCCCCCCATTTTCTTTAACGAACGATAACTTTTTGTGAAAATAACAAGTGCCCCGAACCCGGCCGAAACGACTCGAATTACACTTCGAGACCCGCCGACATGATCGCCACGATGCACAGAGCACCCTCGTAAATTTTCGGGACGTTTCATTTTTTCACAACCAGGACCGAAACCCTAGGCCGAACAAAATGGTCGGATGCGAAGTGAAATTTTTTTCGCTCGAAATTTTACGAGCTTGTGCAGAACTTCTAGGAAATCATATCGGCAGGTGACACGAATTGATTCGAGTTCGTTTGCCCCCCCATTTACTTTAGCGAACGATAACTTTTTGTGAAAATAACAAGTGCCCCGATCCCGGCCGAAACGACTCGAATTACACTTCGAGACCCGCCGACATGATCGCCACGATGCACAGAGCACCCTCGTAAATTTTCGGGCAAATCGGACGACGTTGTATTTTTTCACAACCAGGACCGAAACCCTAGGCCGAACAAAATGGTCGGATGCGAATTGAAATTTTTTCGCTCGAAATTTTACGAGCATGTGCGGAACTTCTAGGCAATCATATCGGGAGGTGACACGAAGTGATTCAAGTTCGTTTGCCCCCCCATTTTCTTTAACGAACGATAACTTTTTGTGAAAATAACAAGTGCCCCGAACCCGGCCGAAACGACTCGAATTACACTTCGAGACCCTCCGACTTGATCGCCACGATGCACAGAGCACCCTCGTAAATTTTCGGGACGTTTCATTTTTTCACAACCAGGACCGAAACCCTAGGCCGAACAAAATGGTCGGATGCGAAGTGAAATTTTTTCGCTCGAAATTTTACGAGCTTGTGCAGAACTTCTAGGCAATCATATCGGCAGGTGACACGAAGTGATTCGAGTTCGTTTGCCCCCCCATTTTCTTTAACGAACGATAACTTTTTGTGAAAATAACAAGTGCCCCGAACCCGGCCGAAACGACTCGAATTACACTTCGAGACCCGCCGACATGATCGCCACGATGCACAGAGCACCCTCGTAAATTTTCGGGACGTTTCATTTTTTCACAACCAGGACCGAAACCCTAGGCCGAACAAAATGGTCGGATGCGAAGTGAAATTTTTTTCGCTCGAAATTTTACGAGCTTGTGCAGAACTTCTAGGAAATCATATCGGCAGGTGACACGAATTGATTCGAGTTCGTTTGCCCCCCCATTTACTTTAGCGAACGATAACTTTTTGTGAAAATAACAAGTGCCCCGATCCCGGCCGAAACGACTCGAATTACACTTCGAGACCCGCCGACATGATCGCCACGATGCACAGAGCACCCTCGTAAATTTTCGGGCAAATCGGACGACGTTGTATTTTTTCACAACCAGGACCGAAACCCTAGGCCGAACAAAATGGTCGGATGCGAATTGAAATTTTTTCGCTCGAAATTTTACGAGCTTGTGCGGAACTTCTAGGCAATCATATCGGCAGGTGACACGAAGTGATTCAAGTTCGTTTGCCCCCCCATTTTCTTTAACGAACGATAACTTTTTGTGAAAATAACAAGTGCCCCGAACCCGGCCGAAACGACTCGAATTACACTTCGAGACCCGCCGACATGATCGCCACGATGCACAGAGCACCCTCGTAAATTTTCGGGACGTTTCATTTTTTCACAACCAGGACCGAAACCCTAGGCCGAACAAAATGGTCGGATGCGAAGTGAAATTTTTTCGCTCGAAATTTTACGAGCATGTGCGGAACTTCTAGGCAATCATATCGGCAGGTGACACGAAGTGATTCGAGTTCGTTTGCCCCCCCATTTTCTTTAACGAACGATAACTTTTTGTCAAAATAACAAGTGCCCCGATCCCGGCCGAAACGACTCGAATTACACTTCGAGACCCGCCGACATGATCGCCACGATGCACAGAGCACCCTCGTAAATTTTCGGGCAAATCGGACGACGTTGTATTTTTTCACAACCAGGACCGAAACCCTAGGCCGAACAAAATGGTCGGATGCGAATTGAAATTTTTCGCTCGAAATTTTACGAGCATGTGCGGAACTTCTAGGCAATCATATCGGCAGGTGACACGAAGTGATTCAAGTTCGTTTGCCCCCCCATTTTCTTTAACGAACGATAACTTTTTGTGAAAATAACAAGTGCCCCGAACCCGGCCGAAACGACTCGAATTACACTTCGAGACCCGCCGACGTGATCGCCACGATGCACAGAGCACCCTCGTAAATTTTCGGGACGTTTCATTTTTTCAGAACCAGGACCGAAACCCTAGGCCGAACAAAATGGTCGGATGCGAAGTGAAATTTTTTCGCTCGAAATTTTACGAGCATGTGCGGAACTTCTAGGCAATCATATCGGCAGGTGACACGAAGTGATTCGAGTTCGTTTGCCCCCCCATTTTCTTTAACGAACGATAACTTTTTGTGAAAATAACAAGTGCCCCGAACCCGGCCGAAACGACTCGAATTACACTTCGAGACCCGCCGACATGATCGCCACGATGCACAGAGCACCCTCGTAAATTTTCGGGACGTTTCATTTTTTCACAACCAGGACCGAAACCCTAGGCCGAACAAAATGGTCGGATGCGAAGTGAAATTTTTTTCGCTCGAAATTTTACGAGCTTGTGCAGAACTTCTAGGAAATCATATCGGCAGGTGACACGAATTGATTCGAGTTCGTTTGCCCCCCCATTTACTTTAGCGAACGATAACTTTTTGTGAAAATAACAAGTGCCCCGATCCCGGCCGAAACGACTCGAATTACACTTCGAGACCCGCCGACATGATCGCCACGATGCACAGAGCACCCTCGTAAATTTTCGGGCAAATCGGACGACGTTGTATTTTTTCACAACCAGGACCGAAACCCTAGGCCGAACAAAATGGTCGGATGCGAATTGAAATTTTTTCGCTCGAAATTTTACGAGCTTGTGCAGAACTTCTAGGAAATCATATCGGCAGGTGACATGAATTGATTCGAGTTCGTTTGCCCCCCCATTTACTTTAGCGAACGATAACTTTTTGTGAAAATAACAAGTGCCCCGATTCCGGCCGAAACGACTCGAATTACACTTCGAGACCCGCCGACATGATCGCCACGATGCACAGAGCACCCTCGTAAATTTTCGGGCAAATCGGACGACGTTGTATTTTTTCACAACCAGGACCGAAACCCTAGGCCGAACAAAATGGTCGGATGCGAATTGAAATTTTTTCGCTCGAAATTTTACGAGCATGTGCGGAACTTCTAGGCAATCATATCGGCAGGTGACACGAAGTGATTCAAGTACGTTTGCCCCCCCATTTTCTTTAACGAACGATAACTTTTTGTGAAAATAACAAGTGCCCCGAACCCGGCCGAAACGACTCGAATTACACTTCGAGACCCGCCGACATGATCGCCACGATGCACAGAGCACCCTCGTAAATTTTCGGGACGTTTCATTTTTTCACAACCAGGACCGAAACCCTAGGCCGAACAAAATGGTCGGATGCGAAGTGAAATTTTTTCGCTCGAAATTTTACGAGCATGTGCGGAACTTCTAGGCAATCATATCGGCAGGTGACACGAAGTGATTCGAGTTCGTTTGCCCCCCCATTTTCTTTAACGAACGATAACTTTTTGTCAAAATAACAAGTGCCCCGATCCCGGCCGAAACGACTCGAATTACACTTCGAGACCCGCCGACATGATCGCCACGATGCACAGAGCACCCTCGTAAATTTTCGGGACGTTTCATTTTTTCACAACCAGGACCGAAACCCTAGGCCGAACAAAATGGTCGGATGCGAAGTGAAATTTTTTGGCTCGAAATTTTACGAGCTTGTGCAGAACTTCTAGGCAATCATATCGGCAGGTGACACGAAGTGATTCGAGTTCGTTTGCCCCCCCATTTTCTTTAACGAACGATAACTTTTTGTGAAAATAACAAGTGCCCCGAACCCGGCCGAAACGACTCGAATTACACTTCGAGACCCGCCGACATGATCGCCACGATGCACAGAGCACCCTCGTAAATTTTCGGGACGTTGTATTTTTTCACAACCAGGACCGAAACCCTAGGCCGAACAAAATGGTCGGATGCGAAGTGAAATTTTTTTCGCTCGAAATTTTACGAGCTTGTGCAGAACTTCTAGGAAATCATATCGGCAGGTGACACGAATTGATTCGAGTTCGTTTGCCCCCCCATTTACTTTAGCGAACGATAACTTTTTGTGAAAATAACAAGTGCCCCGATCCCGGCCGAAACGACTCGAATTACACTTCGAGACCCGCCGACATGATCGCCACGATGCACAGAGCACCCTCGTAAATTTTCGGGCAAATCGGACGACGTTGTATTTTTTCACAACCAGGACCGAAACCCTAGGCCGAACAAAATGGTCGGATGCGAATTGAAATTTTTTCGCTCGAAATTTTACGAGCATGTGCGGAACTTCTAGGCAATCATATCGGCAGGTGACACGAAGTGATTCAAGTTCGTTTGCCCCCCCATTTTCTTTAACGAACGATAACTTTTTGTGAAAATAACAAGTGCCCCGAACCCGGCCGAAACGACTCGAATTACACTTCGAGACCCGCCGACATGATCGCCACGATGCACAGAGCACCCTCGTAAATTTTCGGGACGTTTCATTTTTTCACAACCAGGACCGAAACCCTAGGCCGAACAAAATGGTCGGATGCGAAGTGAAATTTTTTCGCTCGAAATTTTACGAGCATGTGCGGAACTTCTAGGCAATCATATCGGCAGGTGACACGAAGTGATTCGAGTTCGTTTGCCCCCCCATTTTCTTTAACGAACGATAACTTTTTGTCAAAATAACAAGTGCCCCGATCCCGGCCGAAACGACTCGAATTACACTTCGAGACCCGCCGACATGATCGCCACGATGCACAGAGCACCCTCGTAAATTTTCGGGACGTTTCATTTTTTCACAACCAGGACCGAAACCCTAGGCCGAACAAAATGGTCGGATGCGAAGTGAAATTTTTTCGCTCGAAATTTTACGAGCTTGTGCAGAACTTCTAGGCAATCATATCGGCAGGTGACACGAAGTGATTCGAGTTCGTTTGCCCCCCCATTTTCTTTAACGAACGATAACTTTTTGTGAAAATAACAAGTGCCCCGAACCCGGCCGAAACGACTCGAATTACACTTCGAGACCCGCCGACATGATCGCCACGATGCACAGAGCACCCTCGTAAATTTTCGGGACGTTTCATTTTTTCACAACCAGGACCGAAACCCTAGGCCGAACAAAATGGTCGGATGCGAAGTGAAATTTTTTTCGCTCGAAATTTTACGAGCTTGTGCAGAACTTCTAGGAAATCATATCGGCAGGTGACACGAATTGATTCGAGTTCGTTTGCCCCCCCATTTACTTTAGCGAACGATAACTTTTTGTGAAAATAACAAGTGCCCCGATCCCGGCCGAAACGACTCGAATTACACTTCGAGACCCGCCGACATGATCGCCACGATGCACAGAGCATCCCCGTAACCCTAGGCCGAACAAAATGGTCGGATGCGAAGTGAAATTTTTTTCGCTCGA
Organism: Corylus avellana; assembly: GCF_965113065.1. NCBI lineage: Eukaryota > Viridiplantae > Streptophyta > Magnoliopsida > Fagales > Betulaceae > Corylus > Corylus avellana. The sequence goes on along the minus strand of NC_142495.1, from coordinate 14,290,100 downwards.
AATTTTACGAGCTTGTGCAGAACTTCTAGGAAATCATATCGGCAGGTGACACGAATTGATTCGAGTTCGTTTGCCCCCCCATTTACTTTAGCGAACGATAACTTTTTGTGAAAATAACAAGTGCCCCGATCCCGGCCGAAACGACTCGAATTACACTTCGAGACCCGCCGACATGATCGCCACGATGCACAGAGCACCCTCGTAAATTTTCGGGCAAATCGGACGACGTTGTATTTTTTCACAACCAGGACCGAAACCCTAGGCCGAACAAAATGGTCGGATGCGAATTGAAATTTTTTCGCTCGAAATTTTACGAGCATGTGCGGAACTTCTAGGCAATCATATCGGCAGGTGACACGAAGTGATTCAAGTTCGTTTGCCCCCCCATTTTCTTTAACGAACGATAACTTTTTGTGAAAATAACAAGTGCCCCGAACCCGGCCGAAACGACTCGAATTACACTTCGAGACCCGCCGACATGATCGCCACGATGCACAGAGCACCCTCGTAAATTTTCGGGACGTTTCATTTTTTCACAACCAGGACCGAAACCCTAGGCCGAACAAAATGGTCGGATGCGAAGTGAAATTTTTTCGCTCGAAATTTTACGAGCATGTGCGGAACTTCTAGGCAATCATATCGGCAGGTGACACGAAGTGATTCGAGTTCGTTTGCCCCCCCATTTTCTTTAACGAACGATAACTTTTTGTCAAAATAACAAGTGCCCCGATCCCGGCCGAAACGACTCGAATTACACTTCGAGACCCGCCGACATGATCGCCACGATGCACAGAGCACCCTCGTAAATTTTCGGGACGTTTCATTTTTTCACAACCAGGACCGAAACCCTAGGCCGAACAAAATGGTCGGATGCGAAGTGAAATTTTTTCGCTCGAAATTTTACGAGCTTGTGCAGAACTTCTAGGCAATCATATCGGCAGGTGACACGAAGTGATTCGAGTTCGTTTGCCCCCCCATTTTCTTTAACGAACGATAACTTTTTGTGAAAATAACAAGTGCCCCGAACCCGGCCGAAACGACTCGAATTACACTTCGAGACCCGCCGACATGATCGCCACGATGCACAGAGCACCCTCGTAAATTTTCGGGACGTTTCATTTTTTCACAACCAGGACCGAAACCCTAGGCCGAACAAAATGGTCGGATGCGAAGTGAAATTTTTTTCGCTCGAAATTTTACGAGCTTGTGCAGAACTTCTAGGAAATCATATCGGCAGGTGACACGAATTGATTCGAGTTCGTTTGCCCCCCCATTTACTTTAGCGAACGATAACTTTTTGTGAAAATAACAAGTGCCCCGATCCCGGCCGAAACGACTCGAATTACACTTCGAGACCCGCCGACATGATCGCCACGATGCACAGAGCACCCTCGTAAATTTTCGGGACGTTTCATTTTTTCACAACAAGGACCGAAACCCTAGGCCGAACAAAATGGTCGGATACGAAGTGAAATTTTTTCGCTCGAAATTTTACGAGCTTGTGCAGAACTTCTAGGCAATCATATCGGCAGGTGACACGAAGTGATTCGAGTTCGTTCGCCCCCATTTTCTTTAACGAACGATAACTTTTTGTCAAAATAACAAGTGCCCCGAACCCAGCCGAAACGAATCGAATTACACTTCGAGACCCGCCGACATGATCGCCACGATGCACAGAGCACCCTCGGAAATTTTCGGGACGTTTCATTTTTTCACAACCAGGACCGAAACCCTAGGCCGAACAAAATGGTCGGATGCGAAGTGAAATTTTGTCGCTCGAAATTTTACGAGCTTGTGCAGAACTTCTAGGCAATCATATCGGCAGGTGACACGAAGTGATTCGAGTTCGTTTGCCCCTCCATTTTCTTTAACGAACGATAACTTTTTGTGAAAATAACAAGTGCCCCGAACCCGGCCGAAACGACTCGAATTACACTTCGAGACCCGCCGACATGATCGCCACGATGCACAGAGCACCCTCGTAAATTTTCGGGACGTTTCATTTTTTCACAACCAGGACCGAAACCCTAGGCCGAACAAAATGGTCGGATGCGAAGTGAAATTTTTTTCGCTCGAAATTTTACGAGCTTGTGCAGAACTTCTAGGAAATCATATCGGCAGGTGACACGAATTGATTCGAGTTCGTTTGCCCCCCCATTTACTTTAGCGAACGATAACTTTTTGTGAAAATAACAAGTGCCCCGATCCCGGCCGAAACGACTCGAATTACACTTCGACCCCGCCGACATGATCGCCACGATGCACAGAGCACCCTCGTAAATTTTCGGGACGTTTCATTTTTTCACAACCAGGACCGAAACCCTAGGCCGAACAAAATGGTCGGATACGAAGTGAAATTTTTTCGCACGAAATTTTACGAGCATGTGCAGAACTTCTAGGCAATCATATCGGCAGGTGACACGAAGTGATTCGAGTTCGTTCGCCCCCCCATTTTCTTTAACGAACGATAACTTTTTGTCAAAATAACAAGTGCCCCGATCCCGGCCGAAACGACTCGAATTACACTTCGAGACCCGCCGACATGATCGCCACGATGCACAGAGCACCCTCGTAAATTTTCGGGACGTTTCATTTTTTCACAACCAGGACCGAAACCCTAGGCCGAACAAAATGGTCGGATGCGAAGTGAAATTTTTTCGCTCGAAATTTTACGAGCTTGTGCAGAACTTCTAGGCAATCATATCGGCAGGTGACACGAAGTGATTCGAGTTCGTTTGCCCCCCCATTTTCTTTAACGAACGATAACTTTTTGTCAAAATAACAAGTGCCCCGAACCCAGCCGAAACGAATCGAATTACACTTCGAGACCCGCCGACATGATCGCCACGATGCACAGAGCACCCTCGGAAATTTTCGGGACGTTTCATTTTTTCACAACCAGGACCGAAACCCTAGGCCGAACAAAATGGTCGGATGCGAAGTGAAATTTTGTCGCTCGAAATTTTACGAGCTTGTGCAGAACTTCTAGGCAATCATATCGGCAGGTGACACGAAGTGATTCGAGTTCGTTTGCCCCCCCATTTTCTTTAACGAACGATAACTTTTTGTGAAAATAACAAGTGCCCCGAACCCGGCCGAAACGACTCGAATTACACTTCGAGACCCGCCGACATGATCGCCACGATGCACAGAGCATCCCCGTAACCCTAGGCCGAACAAAATGGTCGGATGCAAAGTGAAATTTTTTTCGCTCGAAATTTTACGAGCTTGTGCAGAACTTCTAGGCAATCATATCGGCAGGTGACACGAAGTGATTCGAGTTCGTTTGCCCCCCCATTTTCTTTAACGAACGATAACTTTTTGTGAAAATAACAAGTGCCCCGAACCCGGCCGAAACGACTCGAATTACACTTCGAGACCCGCCGACATGATCGCCACGATGCACAGAGCATCCCCGTAACCCTAGGCCGAACAAAATGGTCGGATGCGAAGTGAAATTTTTTTCGCTCGAAATTTTACGAGCTTGTGCAGAACTTCTAGGCAATCATATCGGCAGGTGACACGAATTGATTCGAGTTCGTTTGCCCCCCCATTTACTTTAGCGAACGATAAGTTTTTGTGAAAATAACAAGTGCCCCGATCCCGGCCGAAACGACTCGAATTACACTTCGAGACCCGCCGACATGATCGCCACGATGCACAGAGCACCCTCGTAAATTTTCGGGACGTTTCATTTTTTCACAACCAGGACCGAAACCCTAGGCCGAACAAAATGGTCGGATACGAAGTGAAATTTTTTCGCTCGAAATTTTACGAGCTTGTGCAGAACTTCTAGGCAATCATATCGGCAGGTGACACGAAGTGATTCGAGTTCGTTTGCCCCCCCATTTTCTTTAACGAACGATAACTTTTTGTGAAAATAACAAGTGCCCCGAACCCGGCCGAAACGACTCGAATTACACTTCGAGACCCGCCGACATGATCGCCACGATGCACAGAGCACCCTCGTAAATTTTCGGGCAAATCGGACGACGTTGTATTTGTTCACAACCAGGACCGAAACCCTAGGCCGAACAAAATGGTCGGATGCGAATTGAAATTTTTTCGCTCGAAATTTTACGAGCATGTGCGGAACTTCTAGGCAATCATATCGGCAGGTGACACGAAGTGATTCAAGTTCGTTTGCCCCCCCCATTTTCTTTAACGAACGATAACTTTTTGTGAAAATAACAAGTGCCCCGAACCCGGCCGAAACGACTCGAATTACACTTCGAGACCCGCCGACATGATCGCCACGATGCACAGAGCACCCTCGTAAATTTTCGGGACGTTTCATTTTTTCACAACCAGGACCGAAACCCTAGGCCGAACAAAATGGTCCGATGCGAAGTGAAATTTTTTCGCTCGAAATTTTACGAGCATGTGCGGAACTTCTAGGCAATCATATCGGCAGGTGACACGAAGTGATTCAAGTTCGTTTGACCCCCTATTTTCTTTAACGAACGATAACTTTTTGTCAAAATAACAAGTGCCCCTATCCCGGCCGAAACGACTCGAATTACACTTCGAGACCCGCCGACATGATCGCCACGATGCACAGAGCACCCTCGTAAATTTTCGGGACGTTTCATTTTTTCACAACCAGGACCGAAACCCTAGGCCGAACAAAATGGTCGGATGCGAAGTGAAATTTTTTTCGCTCGAAATTTTACGAGCTTGTGCAGAACTTCTAGGCAATCATATCGGCAGGTGACACGAATTGATTCGAGTTCGTTTGCCCCCCCATTTACTTTAGCGAACGATAACTTTTTGTGAAAATAACAAGTGCCCCGATCCCGGCCGAAACGACTCGAATTACACTTCGAGACCCGCCGACATGATCGCCACGATGCACAGAGCACCCTCGTAAATTTTCGGGCAAATCGGACGACGTTGTATTTTTTCACAACCAGGACCGAAACCCTAGGCCGAACAAAATGGTCGGATGCGAATTGAAATTTTTTCGCTCGAAATTTTACGAGCATGTGCGGAACTTCTAGGCAATCATATCGGCAGGTGACACGAAGTGATTCAAGTTCGTTTGCCCCTCCATTTTCTTTAACGAACGATAACTTTTTGTGAAAATAACAAGTGCCCCGAACCCGGCCGAAACGACTCGAATTACACTTCGAGACCCGCCGACATGATCGCCACGATGCACAGAGCACCCTCGTAAATTTTCGGGACGTTTCATTTTTTCACAACCAGGACCGAAACCCTAGGCCGAACAAAATGGTCGGATGCGAAGTGAAATTTTTTTCGCTCGAAATTTTACGAGCTTGTGCAGAACTTCTAGGCAATCATATCGGCAGGTGACACGAATTGATTCGAGCTCGTTTGCCCCCCCATTTACTTTAGCGAACGATAACTTTTTGTGAAAATAACAAGTGCCCCGATCCCGGCCGAAACGACTCGAATTACACTTCGAGACCCGCCGACATGATCGCCACGATGCACAGAGCACCCTCGTAAATTTTCGGGCAAATCGGACGACGTTGTATTTTTTCACAACCAGGACCGAAACCCTAGGCCGAACAAAATGGTCGGATGCGAATTGAAATTTTTTCGCTCGAAATTTTACGAGCATGTGCGGAACTTCTAGGCAATCATATCGGCAGGTGACACGAAGTGATTCAAGTTCGTTTGCCCCCCCATTTTCTTTAACGAACGATAACTTTTTGTGAAAATAACAAGTGCCCCGAACCCGGCCGAAACGACTCGAATTACACTTCAAGACCCGCCAACATGATCGCCACGATGCACAGAGCACCCTCGTAAATTTTCGAGACGTTTCATTTTTTCACAACCAGGACCGAAACCCTAGGCCGAACAAAATGGTCGGATGCGAAGTGAAATTTTTTCGCTCGAAATTTTACGAGCATGTGCGGAACTTCTAGGCAATCATATCGGCAGGTGACACGAAGTGATTCAAGTTCGTTTGCCCCTCCATTTTCTTTAACGAACGATAACTTTTTGTGAAAATAACAAGTGCCCCGAACCCGGCCGAAACGACTCGAATTACACTTCGAGACCCGCCGACATGATCGCCACGATGCACAGAGCACCCTCGTAAATTTTCGGGACGTTTCATTTTTTCACAACCAGGACCGAAACCCTAGGCCGAACAAAATGGTCGGATGCGAAGTGAAATTTTTTTCGCTCGAAATTTTACGAGCTTGTGCAGAACTTCTAGGCAATCATATCGGCAGGTGACACGAATTGATTCGAGTTCGTTTGCCCCCCCATTTACTTTAGCGAACGATAACTTTTTGTGAAAATAACAAGTGCCCCGATCCCGGCCGAAACGACTCGAATTACACTTCGAGACCCGCCGACATGATCGCCACGATGCACAGAGCACCCTCGTAAATTTTCGGGCAAATCGGACGACGTTGTATTTTTTCACAACCAGGACCGAAACCCTAGGCCGAACAAAATGGTCGGATGCGAATTGAAATTTTTTCGCTCGAAATTTTACGAGCATGTGCGGAACTTCTAGGCAATCATATCGGCAGGTGACACGAAGTGATTCAAGTTCGTTTGCCCCCCCCATTTTCTTTAACGAACGATAACTTTTTGTGAAAATAACAAGTGCCCCGAACCCGGCCGAAACGACTCGAATTACACTTCAAGACCCGCCAACATGATCGCCACGATGCACAGAGCACCCTCGTAAATTTTCGGGACGTTTCATTTTTTCACAACCAGGACCGAAACCCTAGGCCGAACAAAATGGTCGGATGCGAAGTGAAATTTTTTCGCTCGAAATTTTACGAGCATGTGCGGAACTTCTAGGCAATCATATCGGCAGGTGACACGAAGTGATTCAAGTTCGTTTGCCCCTCCATTTTCTTTAACGAACGATAACTTTTTGTGAAAATAACAAGTGCCCCGAACCCGGCCGAAACGACTCGAATTACACTTCGAGACCCGCCGACATGATCGCCACGATGCACAGAGCACCCTCGTAAATTTTCGGGACGTTTCATTTTTTCACAACCAGGACCGAAACCCTAGGCCGAACAAAATGGTCGGATGCGAAGTGAAATTTTTTTCGCTCGAAATTTTACGAGCTTGTGCAGAACTTCTAGGCAATCATATCGGCAGGTGACACGAATTGATTCGAGTTCGTTTGCCCCCCCATTTACTTTAGCGAACGATAACTTTTTGTGAAAATAACAAGTGCCCCGATCCCGGCCGAAACGACTCGAATTACACTTCGAGACCCGCCGACATGATCGCCACGATGCACAGAGCACCCTCGTAAATTTTCGGGCAAATCGGACGACGTTGTATTTTTTCACAACCAGGACCGAAACCCTAGGCCGAACAAAATGGTCGGATGCGAATTGAAATTTTTTCGCTCGAAATTTTACGAGCATGTGCGGAACTTCTAGGCAATCATATCGGCAGGTGACACGAAGTGATTCAAGTTCGTTTGCCCCCCCATTTTCTTTAACGAACGATAACTTTTTGTGAAAATAACAAGTGCCCCGAACCCGGCCGAAACGACTCGAATTACACTTCGAGACCCGCCGACATGATCGCCACGATGCACAAAGCACCCTCGTAAATTTTCGGGACGTTTCATTTTTTCACAACCAGGACCGAAACCCTAGGCCGAACAAAATGGTCGGATGCGAAGTGAAATTTTTTTCGCTCGAAATTTTACGAGCTTGTGCAGAACTTCTAGGCAATCATATCGGCAGGTGACACGAATTGATTCGAGCTCGTTTGCCCCCCCATTTACTTTAGCGAACGATAACTTTTTGTGAAAATAACAAGTGCCCCGATCCCGGCCGAAACGACTCGAATTACACTTCGAGACCCGCCGACATGATCGCCACGATGCACAGAGCACCCTCGTAAATTTTCGGGCAAATCGGACGACGTTGTATTTTTTCACAACCAGGACCGAAACCCTAGGCCGAACAAAATGGTCGGATGCGAATTGAAATTTTTTCGCTCGAAATTTTACGAGCATGTGCGGAACTTCTAGGCAATCATATCGGCAGGTGACACGAAGTGATTCAAGTTCGTTTGCCCCCCCATTTTCTTTAACGAACGATAACTTTTTGTGAAAATAACAAGTGCCCCGAACCCGGCCGAAACGACTCGAATTACACTTCAAGACCCGCCAACATGATCGCCACGATGCACAGAGCACCCTCGTAAATTTTCGGGACGTTTCATTTTTTCACAACCAGGACCGAAACCCTAGGCCGAACAAAATGGTCGGATGCGAAGTGAAATTTTTTCGCTCGAAATTTTACGAGCATGTGCGGAACTTCTAGGCAATCATATCGGCAGGTGACACGAAGTGATTCAAGTTCGTTTGCCCCTCCATTTTCTTTAACGAACGATAACTTTTTGTGAAAATAACAAGTGCCCCGAACCCGGCCGAAACGACTCGAATTACACTTCGAGACCCGCCGACATGATCGCCACGATGCACAGAGCACCCTCGTAAATTTTCGGGACGTTTCATTTTTTCACAACCAGGACCGAAACCCTAGGCCGAACAAAATGGTCGGATGCGAAGTGAAATTTTTTTCGCTCGAAATTTTACGAGCTTGTGCAGAACTTCTAGGCAATCATATCGGCAGGTGACACGAATTGATTCGAGTTCGTTTGCCCCCCCATTTACTTTAGCGAACGATAACTTTTTGTGAAAATAACAAGTGCCCCGATCCCGGCCGAAACGACTCGAATTACACTTCGAGACCCGCCGACATGATCGCCACGATGCACAGAGCACCCTCGTAAATTTTCGGGCAAATCGGACGACGTTGTATTTTTTCACAACCAGGACCGAAACCCTAGGCCGAACAAAATGGTCGGATGCGAATTGAAATTTTTTCGCTCGAAATTTTACGAGCATGTGCGGAACTTCTAGGCAATCATATCGGCAGGTGACACGAAGTGATTCAAGTTCGTTTGCCCCCCCATTTTCTTTAACGAACGATAACTTTTTGTGAAAATAACAAGTGCCCCGAACCCGGCCGAAACGACTCGAATTACACTTCGAGACCCGCCGACATGATCGCCACGATGCACAAAGCACCCTCGTAAATTTTCGGGACGTTTCATTTTTTCACAACCAGGACCGAAACCCTAGGCCGAACAAAATGGTCGGATGCGAAGTGAAATTTTTTTCGCTCGAAATTTTACGAGCTTGTGCAGAACTTCTAGGCAATCATATCGGCAGGTGACACGAATTGATTCGAGCTCGTTTGCCCCCCCATTTACTTTAGCGAACGATAACTTTTTGTGAAAATAACAAGTGCCCCGATCCCGGCCGAAACGACTCGAATTACACTTCGAGACCCGCCGACATGATCGCCACGATGCACAGAGCACCCTCGTAAATTTTCGGGCAAATCGGACGACGTTGTATTTTTTCACAACCAGGACCGAAACCCTAGGCCGAACAAAATGGTCGGATGCGAATTGAAATTTTTTCGCTCGAAATTTTACGAGCATGTGCGGAACTTCTAGGCAATCATATCGGCAGGTGACACGAAGTGATTCAAGTTCGTTTGCCCCCCCATTTTCTTTAACGAACGATAACTTTTTGTGAAAATAACAAGTGCCCCGAACCCGGCCGAAACGACTCGAATTACACTTCAAGACCCGCCAACATGATCGCCACGATGCACAGAGCACCCTCGTAAATTTTCGAGTCGTTTCATTTTTTCACAACCAGGACCGAAACCCTAGGCCGAACAAAATGGTCGGATGCGAAGTGAAATTTTTTCGCTCGAAATTTTACGAGCATGTGCGGAACTTCTAGGCAATCATATCGGCAGGTGACACGAAGTGATTCAAGTTCGTTTGCCCCTCCATTTTCTTTAACGAACGATAACTTTTTGTGAAAATAACAAGTGCCCCGAACCCGGCCGAAACGACTCGAATTACACTTCGAGACCCGCCGACATGATCGCCACGATGCACAGAGCACCCTCGTAAATTTTCGGGACGTTTCATTTTTTCACAACCAGGACCGAAACCCTAGGCCGAACAAAATGGTCGGATGCGAAGTGAAATTTTTTTCGCTCGAAATTTTACGAGCTTGTGCAGAACTTCTAGGCAATCATATCGGCAGGTGACACGAATTGATTCGAGTTCGTTTGCCCCCCCATTTACTTTAGCGAACGATAACTTTTTGTGAAAATAACAAGTGCCCCGATCCCGGCCGAAACGACTCGAATTACACTTCGAGACCCGCCGACATGATCGCCACGATGCACAGAGCACCCTCGTAAATTTTCGGGCAAATCGGACGACGTTGTATTTTTTCACAACCAGGACCGAAACCCTAGGCCGAACAAAATGGTCGGATGCGAATTGAAATTTTTTCGCTCGAAATTTTACGAGCATGTGCGGAACTTCTAGGCAATCATATCGGCAGGTGACACGAAGTGATTCAAGTTCGTTTGCCCCCCCCATTTTCTTTAACGAACGATAACTTTTTGTGAAAATAACAAGTGCCCCGAACCCGGCCGAAACGACTCGAATTACACTTCAAGACCCGCCAACATGATCGCCACGATGCACAGAGCACCCTCGTAAATTTTCGGGACGTTTCATTTTTTCACAACCAGGACCGAAACCCTAGGCCGAACAAAATGGTCGGATGCGAAGTGAAATTTTTTCGCTCGAAATTTTACGAGCATGTGCGGAACTTCTAGGCAATCATATCGGCAGGTGACACGAAGTGATTCAAGTTCGTTTGCCCCTCCATTTTCTTTAACGAACGATAACTTTTTGTGAAAATAACAAGTGCCCCGAACCCGGCCGAAACGACTCGAATTACACTTCGAGACCCGCCGACATGATCGCCACGATGCACAGAGCACCCTCGTAAATTTTCGGGACGTTTCATTTTTTCACAACCAGGACCGAAACCCTAGGCCGAACAAAATGGTCGGATGCGAAGTGAAATTTTTTTCGCTCGAAATTTTACGAGCTTGTGCAGAACTTCTAGGCAATCATATCGGCAGGTGACACGAATTGATTCGAGTTCGTTTGCCCCCCCATTTACTTTAGCGAACGATAACTTTTTGTGAAAATAACAAGTGCCCCGATCCCGGCCGAAACGACTCGAATTACACTTCGAGACCCGCCGACATGATCGCCACGATGCACAGAGCACCCTCGTAAATTTTCGGGCAAATCGGACGACGTTGTATTTTTTCACAACCAGGACCGAAACCCTAGGCCGAACAAAATGGTCGGATGCGAATTGAAATTTTTTCGCTCGAAATTTTACGAGCATGTGCGGAACTTCTAGGCAATCATATCGGCAGGTGACACGAAGTGATTCAAGTTCGTTTGCCCCCCCATTTTCTTTAACGAACGATAACTTTTTGTGAAAATAACAAGTGCCCCGAACCCGGCCGAAACGACTCGAATTACACTTCAAGACCCGCCAACATGATCGCCACGATGCACAGAGCACCCTCGTAAATTTTCGGGACGTTTCATTTTTTCACAACCAGGACCGAAACCTTAGGCCAAACAAAATGGTCGGATGCGAAGTGAAATTTTTTCGCTCGAAATTTTACGAGCAAGTGCGGAACTTCTAGGCAATCATATCGGCAGGTGACACGAAGTGATTCAAGTTCGTTTGCCCCTCCATTTTCTTTAACGAACGATAACTTTTTGTGAAAATAACAAGTGCCCCGAACCCGGCCGAAACGACTCGAATTACACTTCGAGACCCGCCGACATGATCGCCACGATGCACAGAGCACCCTCGTAAATTTTCGGGACGTTTCATTTTTTCACAACCAGGACCGAAACCCTAGGCCGAACAAAATGGTCGGATGCGAAGTGAAATTTTTTCGCTCGAAATTTTACGAGCATGTGCGGAACTTCTAGGCAATCATATCGGCAGGTGACACGAAGTGATTCAAGTTCGTTTGCCCCTCCATTTTCTTTAACGAACGATAACTTTTTGTGAAAATAACAAGTGCCCCGAACCCGGCCGAAACGACTCGAATTACACTTCGAGACCCGCCGACATGATCGCCACGATGCACAGAGCACCCTCGTAAATTTTCGAGACGTTTCATTTTTTCACAACCAGGACCGAAACCCTAGGCCGAACAAAATGGTCGGATGCGAAGTGAAATTTTTTTCGCTCGAAATTTTACGAGCTTGTGCAGAACTTCTAGGCAATCATATCGGCAAGTGACACGAATTGATTCGAGTTCGTTTGCCCCCCCATTTACTTTAGCGAACGATAACTTTTTGTGAAAATAACAAGTGCCCCGATCCCGGCCGAAACGACTCGAATTACACTTCGAGACCCGCCGACATGATCGCCACGATGCACAGAGCACCCTCGTAAATTTTCGGGACGTTTCATTTTTTCACAACCAGGACCGAAACCCTAGGCCGAACAAAATGGTCGGATGCGAAGTGAAATTTTGTCGCTCGAAATTTTACGAGCTTGTGCAGAACTTCTAGGCAATCATATCGGCAGGTGACACGAAGTGATTCGAGTTCGTTTGCCCCCCCATTTTCTTTAACGAACGATAACATTTTGTGAAAATAACAAGTGCCCCGAACCCGGCCGAAACGAATCGAATTACACTTCGAGACCCGCCGACATGATCGCCACGATGCACAGAGCACCCTCGGAAATTTTCGGGACGTTTCATTTTTTCACAACCAGGACTGAAACCCTAGGCCGAACAAAATGGTCGGATGCGAAGTGAAATTTTGTCGCTCGAAATTTTACGAGCTTGTGCAGAACTTCTAGGCAATCATATCGGCAGGTGACACGAAGTGATTCGAGTTCGTTTGCCCCCCCATTTTCTTTAACGAACGATAACTTTTTGTGAAAATAACAAGTGCTCCGAACCCGGCCGAAACGACTCGAATTACACTCCGAGACCCGCCGACATGATCGCCACGATGCACAAAGCACCCTCGTAAATTTTCGGGACGTTTCATTTTTTCACAACCAGGACCGAAACCCTAGGCCGAACAAAATGGTCGGATGCGAAGTGAAATTTTGTCGCTCGAAATTTTACGAGCTTGTGCAGAACTTCTAGGCAATCATATCGGCAGGTGACACGAATTGATTCGAGTTCGTTTGCCCCCCCCATTTACTTTAGCGAACGATAACTTTTTGTGAAAATAACAAGTGCCCCGAACCCGGCCGAAACGAATCGAATTACACTTCGAGACCCGCCGACATGATCGCCACGATGCACAGAGCACCCTCGGAAATTTTCGGGACGTTTCATTTTTTCACAACAAGGACCGAAACCCTAGGCCGAACAAAATGGTCGGATGCGAAGTGAAATTTTGTCGCTCGAAATTTTACGAGCTTGTGCAGAACTTCTAGGCAATCATATCGGCAGGTGACACGAAGTGATTCGAGTTCGTTTGCCCCCCCATTTTCTTTAACGAACGATAACTTTTTGTGAAAATAACAAGTGCCCCGAACCCGGCCGAAACGAATCGAATTACACTTCGAGACCCGCCGACATGATCGCCACGATGCACAGAGCACCCTCGGAAATTTTCGGGACGTTTCATTTTTTCACAACCAGGACCGAAACCCTAGGCCGAACAAAATGGTCGGATGCGAAGTGAAATTTTGTCGCTCGAAATTTTACGAGCTTGTGCAGAACTTCTAGGCAATCATATCAGCAGGTGACACGAAGTGATTCGAGTTCGTTTGCCCCCCCATTTTCTTTAACGAACGATAACTTTTTGTGAAAATAACAAGTGCCCCGAACCCGGCCGAAACGACTCGAATTACACTTCGAGACCCGCCGACATGATCGCCACGATGCACAAAGCACCCTCGTAAATTTTCGGGACGTTTCATTTTTTCACAACCAGGACCGAAACCCTAGGCCGAACAAAATGGTCGGATGCGAAGTGAAATTTTGTCGCTCGAAATTTTACGAGCTTGTGCAGAACTTCTAGGCAATCATATCGGCAGGTGACACGAATTGATTCGAGTTCGTTTGCCCCCCCCCATTTACTTTAGCGAACGATAACTTTTTGTGAAAATAACAAGTGCCCCGAACCCGGCCGAAACGAATCGAATTACACTTCGAGACCCGCCGACATGATCGCCACGATGCACAGAGCACCCTCGGAAATTTTCGGGACGTTTCATTTTTTCACAACAAGGACCGAAACCCTAGGCCGAACAAAATGGTCGGATGCGAAGTGAAATTTTGTCGCTCGAAATTTTACGAGCTTGTGCAGAACTTCTAGGCAATCATATCGGCAGGTGACACGAAGTGATTCGAGTTCGTTTGCCGCCCCATTTTCTTTAACGAACGATAACTTTTTGTGAAAATAACAAGTGCCCCGAACCCGGCCGAAACGAATCGAATTACACTTCGAGACCCGCCGACATGATCGCCACGATGCACAGAGCACCCTCGGAAATTTTCGGGACGTTTCATTTTTTCACAACCAGGACCGAAACCCTAGGCCGAACAAAATGGTCGGATGCGAAGTGAAATTTTGTCGCTCGAAATTTTACGAGCTTGTGCAGAACTTCTAGGCAATCATATCGGCAGGTGACACGAATTGATTCGAGTTCGTTTGCCCCCCCCATTTACTTTAGCGAACGATAACTTTTTGTGAAAATAACAAGTGCCCCGAACCCAGCCGAAACGAATCGAATTACACTTCGAGACCCGCCGACATGATCGCCACGATGCACAGAGCACCCTCGGAAATTTTCGGGACGTTTCATTTTTTCACAACCAGGACCAAAACCCTAGGCCGAACAAAAAGGTCGGATGCGAAGTGAAATTTTGTCGCTCGAAATTTTACGAGCTTGTGCAGAACTTCTAGGCAATCATATCGGCAGGTGACACGAAGTGATTCGAGTTCGTTTGCCCCCCCATTTTCTTTAACGAACGATAACTTTTTGTGAAAATAACAAGTGCCCCGAATCCGGCCGAAACGACTCGAATTACACTTCGAGACCCGCCGACATGATCGCCACGATGCACAAAGCACCCTCGTAAATTTTCGGGACGTTTCATTTTTTCACAACCAGGACCGAAACCCTAGGCCGAACAAAATGGTCGGATGCGAAGTGAAATTTTTGTCGCTCGAAATTTTACGAGCTTGTGCAGAACTTCTAGGCAATCATATCGACAGGTGACACGAATTGATTCGAGTTCGTTTGCCCCCCCATTTACTTTAGCGAACGATAACTTTTAGTGAAAATAACAAGTGCCCCGATCCCGGCCGAAACGACTCGAATTACACTTCGAGACTCGCCGACATGATCGCCACGATGCACAGAGCACCCTCGTAAATTTTCGGGCAAATCGGACGACGTTGTATTTTTTCACAACCAGGACCGAAACCCTAGGCCGAACAAAATGGTCGGATGCGAATTGAAATTTTTTCGCTCGAAATTTTACGAGCATGTGCGGAACTTCTAGGCAATCATATCGGCAGGTGACACGAAGTGATTCAAGTTCGTTTGCCCCCCCATTTTCTTTAACGAACGATAACTTTTTGTGAAAATAACAAGTGCCCCGAACCCGGCCGAAACGACTCGAATTACACTTCGAGACCCGCCGACATGATCGCCACGATGCACAAAGCACCCTCGTAAATTTTCGGGACGTTTCATTTTTTCACAACCAGGACCGAAACCCTAGGCCGAACAAAATGGTCGGATGCGAAGTGAAATTTTGTCGCTCGAAATTTTACGAGCTTGTGCAGAACTTCTAGGCAATCATATCGGCAGGTGACACGAATTGATTCGAGTTCGTTTGCCCCCCCCCATTTACTTTAGCGAACGATAACTTTTTGTGAAAATAACAAGTGCCCCGAACCCGGCCGAAACGAATCGAATTACACTTCGAGACCCGCCGACATGATCGCCACGATGCACAGAGCACCCTCGGAAATTTTCGGGACGTTTCATTTTTTCACAACAAGGACCGAAACCCTAGGCCGAACAAAATGGTCGGATGCGAAGTGAAATTTTGTCGCTCGAAATTTTACGAGCTTGTGCAGAACTTCTAGGCAATCATATCGGCAGGTGACACGAAGTGATTCGAGTTCGTTTGCCGCCCCATTTTCTTTAACGAACGATAACTTTTTGTGAAAATAACAAGTGCCCCGAACCCGGCCGAAACGAATCGAATTACACTTCGAGACCCGCCGACATGATCGCCACGATGCACAGAGCACCCTCGGAAATTTTCGGGACGTTTCATTTTTTCACAACCAGGACCGAAACCCTAGGCCGAACAAAATGGTCGGATGCGAAGTGAAATTTTGTCGCTCGAAATTTTACGAGCTTGTGCAGAACTTCTAGGCAATCATATCGGCAGGTGACACGAATTGATTCGAGTTCGTTTGCCCCCCCCATTTACTTTAGCGAACGATAACTTTTTGTGAAAATAACAAGTGCCCCGAACCCAGCCGAAACGAATCGAATTACACTTCGAGACCCGCCGACATGATCGCCACGATGCACAGAGCACCCTCGGAAATTTTCGGGACGTTTCATTTTTTCACAACCAGGACCAAAACCCTAGGCCGAACAAAAAGGTCGGATGCGAAGTGAAATTTTGTCGCTCGAAATTTTACGAGCTTGTGCAGAACTTCTAGGCAATCATATCGGCAGGTGACACGAAGTGATTCGAGTTCGTTTGCCCCCCCATTTTCTTTAACGAACGATAACTTTTTGTGAAAATAACAAGTGCCCCGAATCCGGCCGAAACGACTCGAATTACACTTCGAGACCCGCCGACATGATCGCCACGATGCACAAAGCACCCTCGTAAATTTTCGGGACGTTTCATTTTTTCACAACCAGGACCGAAACCCTAGGCCGAACAAAATGGTCGGATGCGAAGTGAAATTTTTGTCGCTCGAAATTTTACGAGCTTGTGCAGAACTTCTAGGCAATCATATCGACAGGTGACACGAATTGATTCGAGTTCGTTTGCCCCCCCATTTACTTTAGCGAACGATAACTTTTAGTGAAAATAACAAGTGCCCCGATCCCGGCCGAAACGACTCGAATTACACTTCGAGACTCGCCGACATGATCGCCACGATGCACAGAGCACCCTCGTAAATTTTCGGGCAAATCGGACGACGTTGTATTTTTTCACAACCAGGACCGAAACCCTAGGCCGAACAAAATGGTCGGATGCGAATTGAAATTTTTTCGCTCGAAATTTTACGAGCATGTGCGGAACTTCTAGGCAATCATATCGGCAGGTGACACGAAGTGATTCAAGTTCGTTTGCCCCCCCATTTTCTTTAACGAACGATAACTTTTTGTGAAAATAACAAGTGCCCCGAACCCGGCCGAAACGACTCGAATTACACTTCGAGACCAGCCAACATGATCGCCACGATGCACAGAGCACCGTCTTAAATTTTCGGGACGTTTCATTTTTTCACAACCAGGACCGAAACCCTAGGCCGAACAAAATGGTCGGATGCGAAGTGAAATTTTTTCGCTCGAAATTTTACGAGCATGTGCGGAACTTCTAGGCAATCATATCGGCAGGTGACACGAAGTGATTCAAGTTCGTTTGACCCCCTATTTTCTTTAACGAACGATAACTTTTTGTCAAAATAACAAGTGCCCCGATCCCGGCCGAAACGACTCGAATTACACTTCGAGACCCGCCGACATGATCGCCACGATGCACAGAGCACCGTCGTAAATTTTCGGGACGTTTCATTTTTTGACAACCAGGACCGAAACCCTAGGCCGAACAAAATGGTCGGATGCGAAGTGAAATTTTTTCGCTCGAAATTTTACGAGCATGTGCGGAACTTCTAGGCAATCATATCGGCAGGTGACACGAAGTGATTCAAGTTCGTTTGCCCCTCCATTTTCTTTAACGAACGATAACTTTTTGTGAAAATAACAAGTGCCCCGAACCCAGCCGAAACGAATCGAATTACACTTCGAGACCCGCCGACATGATCGCCACGATGCACAGAGCACCCTCGGAAATTTTCGGGACGTTTCATTTTTTCACAACCAGGACCAAAACCCTAGGCCGAACAAAAAGGTCGGATGCGAAGTGAAATTTTGTCGCTCGAAATTTTACGAGCTTGTGCAGAACTTCTAGGCAATCATATCGGCAGGTGACACGAAGTGATTCGAGTTCGTTTGCCCCCCCATTTTCTTTAACGAACGATAACTTTTTGTGAAAATAACAAGTGCCCCGAATCCGGCCGAAACGACTCGAATTACACTTCGAGACCCGCCGACATGATCGCCACGATGCACAAAGCACCCTCGTAAATTTTCGGGACGTTTCATTTTTTCACAACCAGGACCGAAACCCTAGGCCGAACAAAATGGTCGGATGCGAAGTGAAATTTTTGTCGCTCGAAATTTTACGAGCTTGTGCAGAACTTCTAGGCAATCATATCGACAGGTGACACGAATTGATTCGAGTTCGTTTGCCCCCCCATTTACTTTAGCGAACGATAACTTTTAGTGAAAATAACAAGTGCCCCGATCCCGGCCGAAACGACTCGAATTACACTTCGAGACCCGCCGACATGATCGCCACGATGCACAGAGCACCCTCGTAAATTTTCGGGCAAATCGGACGACGTTGTATTTTTTCACAACCAGGACCGAAACCCTAGGCCGAACAAAATGGTCGGATGCGAATTGAAATTTTTTCGCTCGAAATTTTACGAGCATGTGCGGAACTTCTAGGCAATCATATCGGCAGGTGACACGAAGTGATTCAAGTTCGTTTGCCCCCCCATTTTCTTTAACGAACGATAACTTTTTGTGAAAATAACAAGTGCCCCGAACCCGGCCGAAACGACTCGAATTACACTTCGAGACCAGCCAACATGATCGCCACGATGCACAGAGCACCGTCTTAAATTTTCGGGACGTTTCATTTTTTCACAACCAGGACCGAAACCCTAGGCCGAACAAAATGGTCGGATGCGAAGTGAAATTTTTTCGCTCGAAATTTTACGAGCATGTGCGGAACTTCTAGGCAATCATATCGGCAGGTGACACGAAGTGATTCAAGTTCGTTTGACCCCCTATTTTCTTTAACGAACGATAACTTTTTGTCAAAATAACAAGTGCCCCGATCCCGGCCGAAACGACTCGAATTACACTTCGAGACCCGCCGACATGATCGCCACGATGCACAGAGCACCGTCGTAAATTTTCGGGACGTTTCATTTTTTGACAACCAGGACCGAAACCCTAGGCCGAACAAAATGGTCGGATGCGAAGTGAAATTTTTTCGCTCGAAATTTTACGAGCATGTGCGGAACTTCTAGGCAATCATATCGGCAGGTGACACGAAGTGATTCAAGTTCGTTTGCCCCTCCATTTTCTTTAACGAACGATAACTTTTTGTGAAAATAACAAGTGCCCCGAACCCGGCCGAAACGACTCGAATTACACTTCGAGACCCGCCGACATGATCGCCACGATGCACAGAGCACCCTCGTAAATTTTCGAGACGTTTCATTTTTTCACAACCAGGACCAAAACCTTAGGCCGAACAAAATGGTCGGATGCGAAGTGAAATTTTGTCGCTCGAAATTTTACGAGCTTGTGCAGAACTTCTAGGCAATCATATCGGCAAGTGACACGAAGTGATTCGAGTTCGTTTGCCCCCCCATTTTCTTTAACGAACGATAACTTTTTGTGAAAATAACAAGTGCCCCGAACCCGGCCGAAACGACTCGAATTACACTTCGAGACCCGCCGACATGATCGCCACGATGCACAAAGCACCCTCGTAAATTTTCGGGACGTTTCATTTTTTCACAACCAGGACCGAAACCCTAGGCCGAACAAAATGGTCGGATGCGAAGTGAAATTTTGTCGCTCGAAATTTTACGAGCTTGTGCAGAACTTCTACGCAATCATATCGGCAGGTGACACGAATTGATTCGAGTTCGTTTGCCCCCCCCATTTACTTTAGCGAACGATAACTTTTTGTGAAAATAACAAGTGCCCCGATCCCGGCCGAAACGACTCGAATTACACTTCGAGACCCGCCGACATGATCGCCACGATGCACAGAGCACCCTCATAAATTTTCGGGACGTTTCATTTTTTCACAACCAGGACCGAAACCCTAGGCCGAACAAAATGGTCGGATGCGAAGTGAAATTTTTTTCGCTCGAAATTTTACGAGCTTGTGCAGAACTTCTAGGCAATCATATCGACAGGTGACACGAATTGATTCGAGTTCGTTTGCCCCCCCATTTACTTTAGCGAACGATAACTTTTAGTGAAAATAACAAGTGCCCCGATCCCGGCCGAAACGATTCGAATTACACTTCGAGACCCGCCGACATGATCGCCAAGATGCACAGAGCACCCTCGTAAATTTTCGGGCAAATCGGACGACGTTGTATTTTTTCACAACCAGGACCGAAACCCTAGGCCGAACAAAATGGTCGGATGCGAATTGAAATTTTTTCGCTCGAAATTTTACGAGCATGTGCGGAACTTCAAGGCAATCATATCGGCAGGTGACACGAAGTGATTCAAGTTCGTTTGCCCCCCCATTTTCTTTAACGAACGATAACTTTTTGTGAAAATAACAAGTGACCCGAACCCGGCCGAAACGACTCGAATTACACTTCGAGACCAGCCAACATGATCGCCACGATGCACAGAGCACCGTCTTAAATTTTCGGGACGTTTCATTTTTTCACAACCAGGACCGAAACCCTAGGCCGAACAAAATGGTCGGATGCGAAGTGAAATTTTTTCGCTCGAAATTTTACGAGCATGTGCGGAACTTCTAGGCAATCATATCGGCAGGTGACACGAAGTGATTCAAGTTCGTTTGACCCCCTATTTTCTTTAACGAACGATAACTTTTTGTCAAAATAACAAGTGCCCCGATCCCGGCCGAAACGACTCGAATTACACTTCGAGACCCGCCGACATGATCGCCACGATGCACAGAGCACCCTCGTAAATTTTCGGGACGTTTCATTTTTTGACAACCAGGACCGAAACCCTAGGCCGAACAAAATGGTCGGATGCGAAGTGAAATTTTTTCGCTCGAAATTTTACGAGCATGTGCGGAACTTCTAGGCAATCATATCGGCAGGTGACACGAAGTGATTCAAGTTCGTTTGCCCCTCCATTTTCTTTAACGAACGATAACTTTTTGTGAAAATAACAAGTGCCCCGAACCCGGCCGAAACGACTCGAATTACACTTCGAGACCCGCCGACATGATCGCCACGATGCACAGAGCACCCTCGTAAATTTTCGGGACGTTTCATTTTTTCACAACCAGGACCGAAACCCTAGGCCGAACAAAATGGTCGGATGCGAAGTGAAATTTTTTCGCTCGAAATTTTACGAGCATGTGCGGAACTTCTAGGCAATCATATCGGCAGGTGACACGAAGTGATTCAAGTTCGTTTGCCCCTCCATTTTCTTTAACGAACGATAACTTTTTGTGAAAATAACAAGTGCCCCGAACCCGGCCGAAACGACTCGAATTACACTTCGAGACCCGCCGACATGATCGCCACGATGCACAGAGCACCCTCGTAAATTTTCGGGACGTTTCATTTTTTCACAACCAGGACCGAAACCCTAGGCCGAACAAAATGGTCGGATGCGAAGTGAAATTTTTTTCGCTCGAAATTTTACGAGCTTGTGCAGAACTTCTAGGCAATCATATCGGCAGGTGACACGAATTGATTCGAGTTCGTTTGCCCCCCCATTTACTTTAGCGAACGATAACTTTTTGTGAAAATAACAAGTGCCCCGATCCCGGCCGAAACGACTCGAATTACACTTCGAGACCCGCCGACATGATCGCCACGATGCACAGAGCACCCTCGTAAATTTTCGGGCAAATCGGACGACGTTGTATTTTTTCACAACCAGGACCGAAACCCTAGGCCGAACAAAATGGTCGGATGCGAATTGAAATTTTTTCGCTCGAAATTTTACGAGCATGTGCGGAACTTCTAGGCAATCATATCGGCAGGTGACACGAAGTGATTCAAGTTCGTTTGCCCCCCCATTTTCTTTAACGAACGATAACTTTTTGTGAAAATAACAAGTGCCCCGAACCC
This sequence comes from Corylus avellana, assembly GCF_965113065.1. Taxonomy (NCBI): domain Eukaryota; kingdom Viridiplantae; phylum Streptophyta; class Magnoliopsida; order Fagales; family Betulaceae; genus Corylus; species Corylus avellana. The sequence continues at coordinate 14,268,014 of NC_142495.1, read as the reverse complement.
GGCCGAAACGACTCGAATTACACTTCGAGACCCGCCGACATGATCGCCACGATGCACAGAGCACCCTCGTAAATTTTCGGGCAAATCGGACGACGTTGTATTTTTTCACAACCAGGACCGAAACCCTAGGCCGAACAAAATGGTCGGATGCGAATTGAAATTTTTTCGCTCGAAATTTTACGAGCATGTGCGGAACTTCTAGGCAATCATATCGGCAGGTGACACGAAGTGATTCAAGTTCGTTTGCCCCCCCATTTTCTTTAACGAACGATAACTTTTTGTGAAAATAACAAGTGCCCCGAACCCGGCCGAAACGACTCGAATTACACTTCGAGACCCGCCGACATGATCGCCACGATGCACAGAGCACCCTCGTAAATTTTCGGGCAAATCGGACGACGTTGTATTTTTTCACAACCAGGACCGAAACCCTAGGCCGAACAAAATGGTCGGATGCGAATTGAAATTTTTTCGCTCGAAATTTTACGAGCATGTGCGGAACTTCTAGGCAATCATATCGGCAGGTGACACGAAGTGATTCAAGTTCGTTTGCCCCCCCATTTTCTTTAACGAACGATAACTTTTTGTGAAAATAACAAGTGCCCCGAACCCGACCGAAACGACTCGAATTACACTTCGAGACCCGCCAACATGATCGCCACGATGCACAGAGCACCCTCGTAAATTTTCGGGACGTTTCATTTTTTCACAACCAGGACCGAAACCCTAGGCCGAACAAAATGGTCGGATGCGAAGTGAAATTTTTTCGCTCGAAATTTTACGAGCATGTGCGGAACTTCTAGGCAATCATATCGGCAGGTGACACGAAGTGATTCAAGTTCGTTTGCCCCTCCATTTTCTTTAACGAACGATAACTTTTTGTGAAAATAACAAGTGCCCCGAACCCGGCCGAAACGACTCGAATTACACTTCGAGACCCGCCGACATAATCGCCACGATGCACAGAGCACCCTCGTAAATTTTCGGGACGTTTCATTTTTTCACAACAAGGACCGAAACCCTAGGCCGAACAAAATGGTCGGATGCGAAGGGAAATTTTTTCGCTCGAAATTTTACGAGCATGTGCGGAACTTCTAGGCAATCATATCGGCAGGTGACACGAAGTGATTCAAGTTCGTTTGCCCCTCCATTTTCTTTAACGAACGATAACTTTTTGTGAAAATAACAAGTGCCCCGAACCCGGCCGAAACGACTCGAATTACACTTCGAGACCCGCCGACATAATCGCCACGATGCACAGAGCACCCTCGTAAATTTTCGGGACGTTTCATTTTTTCACAACAATGACCGAAACCCTAGGCCGAACAAAATGGTCGGATGCGAAGTGAAATTTTTTTCGCTCGAAATTTTACGAGCTTGTGCAGAACTTCTAGGCAATCATATCGGCAGGTGACACGAATTGATTCGAGTTCGTTTGCCCCCCCATCTACTTTAGCGAACGATAACTTTTTGTGAAATTAACAAGTGCCCCGAACCCGGCCAAAACGACTCGAATTACACTTCGAGACCCGCCGACATGATCGCCACGATGCACAAAGCACCCTCGTAAATTTTCGGGACGTTTCATTTTTTCACAACCAGGACCGAAACCCTAGGCCGAACAAAATGGTCGGATGCGAAGTGAAATTTTGTCGCTCGAAATTTTACGAGCTTGTGCAGAACTTCTAGGCAATCATATCGGCAGGTGACACGAATTGATTCGAGTTCGTTTGCCCCCCCCATTTACTTTAGCGAACGATAACTTTTTGTGAAAACAACAAGTGCCCCGAACCCGGCCGAAACGAATCGAATTACACTTCGAGACCCGCCGACATGATCGCCACGATGCACAGAGCACCCTCGGAAATTTTCGGGACGTTTCATTTTTTCACAACCAGGACCGAAACCCTAGGCCGAACAAAATGGTCGGATGCGAAGTGAAATTTTGTCGCTCGAAATTTTACGAGCTTGTGCAGAACTTCTAGGCAATCATATCGGCAGGTGACACGAAGTGATTCGAGTTCGTTTGCCCCCCCATTTTCTTTAACGAACGATAACTTTTTGTGAAAATAACAAGTGCCCCGAACCCGGCCGAAACGACTCGAATTACACTTCGAGACCCGCCGACATGATCGCCACGATGCACAAAGCACCCTCGTAAATTTTCGGGATGTTTAATTTTTTCACAACCAGGACCGAAACCCTAGGCCGAACAAAATGGTCGGATGCGAAGTGAAATTTTGTCGCTCGAAATTTTACGAGCTTGTGCAGAACTTCTAGGCAATCATATCGGCAGGTGACACGAAGTGATTCGAGTTCGTTTGCCCCCCCATTTTCTTTAACGAACGATAACTTTTTGTGAAAATAACAAGTGCCCCGAACCCGGCCGAAACGAATCGAATTACACTTCGAGACCCGCCGACATGATCGCCACGATGCACAGAGCACCCTCGGAAATTTTCGGGACGTTTCATTTTTTCACAACCAGGACCGAAACCCTAGGCCGAACAAAATGGTCGGATGCGAAGTGAAATTTTGTCGCTCGAAATTTTACGAGCTTGTGCAGAACTTCTAGGCAATCATATCGGCAGGTGACACGAAGTGATTCGAGTTCGTTTGCCCCCCCATTTTCTTTAACGAACGATAACTTTTTGTGAAAATAACAAGTGCCCCGAACCCGGCCGAAACCGAGACCCGCCGACATGATCGCCACGATGCACAAAGCACCCTCGTAAATTTTCGGGACGTTTCATTTTTTCACAACCAGGACCGAAACCCTAGGCCGAACAAAATGGTCGGATGCGAAGTGAAATTTTGTCGCTCGAAATTTTACGAGCTTGTGCAGAACTTCTAGGCAATCATATCGGCAGGTGACACGAATTGATTCGAGTTCGTTTGCCCCTCCCATTTACTTTAGCGAACGATAACTTTTTGTGAAAATAACAAGTGCCCCGAACCCGGCCGAAACGAATCGAATTACACTTCGAGACCCGCCGACATGATCGCCACGATGCACAGAGCACCCTCGGAAATTTTCGGGACGTTTCATTTTTTCACAACCAGGACCAAAACCCTAGGCCGAACAAAATGGTCGGATGCGAAGTGAAATTTTGTCGCTCGAAATTTTACGAGCTTGTGCAGAACTTCTAGGCAATCATATCGGCAGGTGACACGAAGTGATTCGAGTTCGTTTGCCCCCCCATTTTCTTTAACGAACGATAACTTTTTGTGAAAATAACAAGTGCCCCGAACCCGGCCGAAACGACTCGAATTACACTTCGAGACCCGCCGACATGATCGCCACGATGCACAAAGCACCCTCGTAAATTTTCGGGACGTTTCATTTTTTCACAACCAGGACCGAAACCCTAGGCCGAACAAAATGGTCGGATGCGAAGTGAAATTTTGTCGCTCGAAATTTTACGAGCTTGTGCAGAACTTCTAGGCAATCATATCGGCAGGTGACACGAAGTGATTCGAGTTCGTTTGCCCCCCCATTTTCTTTAACGAACGATAACTTTTTGTGAAAATAACAAGTGCCCCGAACCCGGCCGAAACGAATCGAATTACACTTCGAGACCCGCCGACATGATCGCCACGATGCGCAGAGCACCCTCGGAAATTTTCGGGACGTTTCATTTTTTCACAACCAGGACCGAAACCCTAGGCCGAACAAAATGGTCGGATGCGAAGTGAAATTTTGTCGCTCGAAATTTTACGAGCTTGTGCAGAACTTCTAGGCAATCATATCGGCAGGTGACACGAAGTGATTCGAGTTCGTTTGCCCCCCCATTTTCTTTAACGAACGATAACTTTTTGTGAAAATAACAAGTGCCCCGAACCCGGCCAAAACGACTCGAATTACACTTCGAGACCCGCCGACATGATCGCCACGATGCACAAAGCACCCTCGTAAATTTTCGGGACGTTTCATTTTTTCACAACCAGGACCGAAACCCTAGGCCGAACAAAATGGTCGGATGCGAAGTGAAATTTTGTCGCTCGAAATTTTACGAGCTTGTGCAGAACTTCTAGGCAATCATATCGGCAGGTGACACGAATTGATTCGAGTTCGTTTGCCCCCCCCCATTTACTTTAGCGAACGATAACTTTTTGTGAAAACAACAAGTGCCCCGAACCCGGCCGAAACGAATCGAATTACACTTCGAGACCCGCCGACATGATCGCCACGATGCACAGAGCACCCTCGGAAATTTTCGGGACGTTTCATTTTTTCACAACCAGGACCGAAACCCTAGGCCGAACAAAATGGTCGGATGCGAAGTGAAATTTTGTCGCTCGAAATTTTACGAGCTTGTGCAGAACTTCTAGGCAATCATATCGGCAGGTGACACGAAGTGATTCGAGTTCGTTTGCCCCCCCATTTTCTTTAACGAACGATAACTTTTTGTGAAAATAACAAGTGCCCCGAACCCGGCCGAAACCGAGACCCGCCGACATGATCGCCACGATGCACAAAGCACCCTCGTAAATTTTCGGGACGTTTCATTTTTTCACAACCAGGACCGAAACCCTAGGCCGAACAAAATGGTCGGATGCGAAGTGAAATTTTGTCGCTCGAAATTTTACGAGCTTGTGCAGAACTTCTAGGCAATCATATCGGCAGGTGACACGAATTGATTCGAGTTCGTTTGCCCCTCCCATTTACTTTAGTGAACGATAACTTTTTGTGAAAATAACAAGTGCCCCGAACCCGGCCGAAACGAATCGAATTACACTTCGAGACCCGCCGACATGATCGCCACGATGCACAGAGCACCCTCGGAAATTTTCGGGACGTTTCATTTTTTCACAACCAGGACCAAAACCCTAGGCCGAACAAAATGGTCGGATGCGAAGTGAAATTTTGTCGCTCGAAATTTTACGAGCTTGTGCAGAACTTCTAGGCAATCATATCGGCAGGTGACACGAAGTGATTCGAGTTCGTTTGCCCCCCCATTTTCTTTAACGAACGATAACTTTTTGTGAAAATAACAAGTGCCCCGAACCCGGCCGAAACGACTCGAATTACACTTCGAGACCCGCCGACATGATCGCCACGATGCACAAAGCACCCTCGTAAATTTTCGGGACGTTTCATTTTTTCACAACCAGGACCGAAACCCTAGGCCGAACAAAATGGTCGGATGCGAAGTGAAATTTTGTCGCTCGAAATTTTACGAACTTGTGCAGAACTTCTAGGCAATCATATCGGCAGGTGACACGAAGTGATTCGAGTTCGTTTGCCCCCCCATTTTCTTTAACGAACGATAACTTTTTGTGAAAATAACAAGTGCCCCGAACCCGGCCGAAACGAATCGAATTACACTTCGAGACCCGCCGACATGATCGCCACGATGCACAGAGCACCCTCGGAAATTTTCGGGACGTTTCATTTTTTCACAACCAGGACCGAAACCCTAGGCCGAACAAAATGGTCGGATGCGAAGTGAAATTTTGTCGCTCGAAATTTTACGAGCTTGTGCAGAACTTCTAGGCAATCATATCGGCAGGTGACACGAAGTGATTCGAGTTCGTTTGCCCCCCCATTTTCTTTAACGAACGATAACTTTTTGTGAAAATAACAAGTGCCACGAACCCGGCCAAAACGACTCGAATTACACTTCGAGACCCGCCGACATGATCGCCACGATGCACAAAGCACCCTCGTAAATTTTCGGGACGTTTCATTTTTTCACAACCAGGACCGAAACCCTAGGCCGAACAAAATGGTCGGATGCGAAGTGAAATTTTGTCGCTCGAAATTTTACGAGCTTGTGCAGAACTTCTAGGCAATCATATCGGCAGGTGACACGAATTGATTCGAGTTCGTTTGCCCCCCCCATTTACTTTAGCGAACGATAACTTTTTGTGAAAACAACAAGTGCCCCGAACACGGCCGAAACGAATCGAATTACACTTCGAGACCCGCCGACATGATCGCCACGATGCACAGAGCACCCTCGGAAATTTTCGCGACGTTTCATTTTTTCACAACCAGGACCGAAACCCTAGGCCGAACAAAATGGTCGGATGCGAAGTGAAATTTTGTCGCTCGAAATTTTACGAGCTTGTGCAGAACTTCTAGGCAATCATATCGGCAGGTGACACGAAGTGATTCGAGTTCGTTTGCCCCCCCATTTTCTTTAACGAACGATAACTTTTTGTGAAAATAACAAGTGCCCCGAACCCGGCCGAAACGACTCGAATTACACTTCGAGACCCGCCGACATGATCGCCACGATGCACAAAGCACCCTCGTAAATTTTCGGGATGTTTAATTTTTTCACAACCAGGAACGAAACCCTAGGCCGAACAAAATGGTCGGATGCGAAGTGAAATTTTGTCGCTCGAAATTTTACGAGCTTGTGCAGAACTTCTAGGCAATCATATCGGCAGGTGACACGAAGTGATTCGAGTTCGTTTGCCCCCCCATTTTCTTTAACGAACGATAACTTTTTGTGAAAATAACAAGTGCCCCGAACCCGGCCGAAACGAATCGAATTACACTTCGAGACCCGCCGACATGATCGCCACGATGCACAGAGCACCCTCGAAAATTTTCGGGACGTTTCATTTTTTCACAACCAGGACCGAAACCCAAGGCCGAACAAAATGGTCGGATGCGAAGTGAAATTTTGTCGCTCGAAATTTTACGAGCTTGTGCAGAACTTCTAGGCAATCATATCGGCAGGTGACACGAAGTGATTCGAGTTCGTTTGCCCCCCCATTTTCTTTAACGAACGATAACTTTTTGTGAAAATAACAAGTGCCCCGAACCCGGCCGAAACCGAGACCCGCCGACATGATCGCCACGATGCACAAAGCACCCTCGTAAATTTTCGGGACGTTTCATTTTTTCACAACCAGGACCGAAACCCTAGGCCGAACAAAATGGTCGGATGCGAAGTGAAATTTTGTCGCTCGAAATTTTACGAACTTGTGCAGAACTTCTAGGCAATCATATCGGCAGGTGACACGAATTGATTCAAGTTCGTTTGCCCCCCCCATTTACTTTAGCGAACGATAACTTTTTGTGAAAATAACAAGTGCCCCGAACCCGGCCGAAACGACTCGAATTACACTTCGAGACCCGCCGACATGATCGCCACGATGCACAGAGCACCCTCGGAAATTTTCGGGACGTTTCATTTTTTCACAACCAGGACCAAAACCCTAGGCCGAACAAAATGGTCGGATGCGAAGTGAAATTTTGTCGCTCGAAATTTTACGAGCTTGTGCAGAACTTCTAGGCAATCATATCGGCAGGTGACACGAAGTGATTCGAGTTCGTTTGCCCCCCCATTTTCTTTAACGAACGATAACTTTTTGTGAAAATAACAAGTGCCCCGAACCCGGCCGAAACGACTCGAATTACACTTCGAGACCCGCCGACATGATCGCCACGATGCACAAAGCACCCTCGTAAATTTTCGGGATGTTTAATTTTTTCACAACCAGGACCGAAACCCTAGGCCGAACAAAATGGTCGGATGCGAAGTGAAATTTTGTCGCTCGAAATTTTACGAGCTTGTGCAGAACTTCTAGGCAATCATATCGGCAGGTGACACGAAGTGATTCGAGTTCGTTTGCCCCCCCATTTTCTTTAACGAACGATAACTTTTTGTGAAAATAACAAGTGCCCCGAACCCGGCCGAAACGAATCGAATTACACTTCGAGACCCGCCGACATGATCGCCACGATGCACAGAGCACCCTCGGAAATTTTCGGGACGTTTCATTTTTTCACAACCAGGACCGAAACCCTAGGCCGAACAAAATGGTCGGATGCGAAGTGAAATTTTGTCGCTCGAAATTTTACGAGCTTGTGCAGAACTTCTAGGCAATCATATCGGCAGGTGACACGAAGTGATTCGAGTTCGTTTGCCCCCCCATTTTCTTTAACGAACGATAACTTTTTGTGAAAATAACAAGTGCCCCGAACCCGGCCGAAACCGAGACCCGCCGACATGATCGCCACGATGCACAAAGCACCCTCGTAAATTTTCGGGACGTTTCATTTTTTCACAACCAGGACCGAAACCCTAGGCCGAACAAAATGGTCGGATGCGAAGTGAAATTTTGTCGCTCGAAATTTTACGAACTTGTGCAGAACTTCTAGGCAATCATATCGGCAGGTGACACGAATTGATTCAAGTTCGTTTGCCCCCCCCATTTACTTTAGCGAACGATAACTTTTTGTGAAAATAACAAGTGCCCCGAACCCGGCCGAAACGAATCGAATTACACTTCGAGACCCGCCGACATGATCGCCACGATGCACAGAGCACCCTCGGAAATTTTCGGGACGTTTCATTTTTTCACAACCAGGACCAAAACCCTAGGCCGAACAAAATGGTCGGATGCGAAGTGAAATTTTGTCGCTCGAAATTTTACGAGCTTGTGCAGAACTTCTAGGCAATCATATCGGCAGGTGACACGAAGTGATTCGAGTTCGTTTGCCCCCCCATTTTCTTTAACGAACGATAACTTTTTGTGAAAATAACAAGTGCCCCGAACCCGGCCGAAACGACTCGAATTACACTTCGAGACCCGCCGACATGATCGCCACGATGCACAAAGCACCCTCGTAAATTTTCGGGACGTTTCATTTTTTCACAACCAGGACCGAAACCCTAGGCCGAACAAAATGGTCGGATGCGAAGTGAAATTTTGTCGCTCGAAATTTTACGAGCTTGTGCAGAACTTCTAGGCAATCATATCGGCAGGTGACACGAAGTGATTCGAGTTCGTTTGCCCCCCCATTTTCTTTAACGAACGATAACTTTTTGTGAAAATAACAAGTGCCCCGAACCCGGCCGAAACGAATCGAATTACACTTCGAGACCCGCCGACATGATCGCCACGATGCACAGAGCACCCTCGGAAATTTTCGGGACGTTTCATTTTTTCACAACCAGGACCGAAACCCTAGGCCGAACAAAATGGTCGGATGCGAAGTGAAATTTTGTCGCTCGAAATTTTACGAGCTTGTGCAGAACTTCTAGGCAATCATATCGGCAGGTGACACGAAGTGATTCGAGTTCGTTTGCCCCCCCATTTTCTTTAACGAACGATAACTTTTTGTGAAAATAACAAGTGCCCCGAACCCGGCCAAAACGACTCGAATTACACTTCGAGACCCGCCGACATGATCGCCACGATGCACAAAGCACCCTCGTAAATTTTCGGGACGTTTCATTTTTTCACAACCAGGACCGAAACCCTAGGCCGAACAAAATGGTCGGATGCAAAGTGAAATTTTGTCGCTCGAAATTTTACGAGCTTGTGCAGAACTTCTAGGCAATCATATCGGCAGGTGACACGAATTGATTCGAGTTCGTTTGCCCCCCCCATTTACTTTAGCGAACGATAACTTTTTGTGAAAACAACAAGTGCCCCGAACCCGGCCGAAACGAATCGAATTACACTTCGAGACCCGCCGACATGATCGCCACGATGCACAGAGCACCCTCGGAAATTTTCGGGACGTTTCATTTTTTCACAACCAGGACCGAAACCCTAGGCCGAACAAAATGGTCGGATGCGAAGTGAAATTTTGTCGCTCGAAATTTTACGAGCTTGTGCAGAACTTCTAGGCAATCATATCGGCAGGTGACACGAAGTGATTCGAGTTCGTTTGCCCCCCCATTCTCTTTAACGAACGATAACTTTTTGTGAAAATAACAAGTGCCCCGAACCCGGCCGAAACGAATCGAATTACACTTCGAGACCCGCCGACATGATCGCCACGATGCACAGAGCACCCTCGGAAATTTTCGGGACGTTTCATTTTTTCACAACCAGGACCGAAACCCTAGGCCGAACAAAATGGTCGGATGCGAAGTGAAATTTTGTCGCTCGAAATTTTACGAGCTTGTGCAGAACTTCTAGGCAATCATATCGGCAGGTGACACGAAGTGATTCGAGTTCGTTTGCCCCCCCATTTTCTTTAACGAACGATAACTTTTTGTGAAAATAACAAGTGCCCCGAACCCGGCCGAAACCGAGACCCGCCGACATGATCGCCACGATGCACAAAGCACCCTCGTAAATTTTCGGGACGTTTCATTTTTTCACAACCAGGACCGAAACCCTAGGCCGAACAAAATGGTCGGATGCGAAGTGAAATTTTGTCGCTCGAAATTTTACGAACTTGTGCAGAACTTCTAGGCAATCATATCGGCAGGTGACACGAATTGATTCAAGTTCGTTTGCCCCCCCCATTTACTTTAGCGAACGATAACTTTTTGTGAAAATAACAAGTGCCCCGAACCCGGCCGAAACGAATCGAATTACACTTCGAGACCCGCCGACATGATCGCCACGATGCACAGAGCACCCTCGGAAATTTTCAGGACGTTTCATTTTTTCACAACCAGGACCAAAACCCTAGGCCGAACAAAATGGTCGGATGCGAAGTGAAATTTTGTCGCTCGAAATTTTACGAGCTTGTGCAGAACTTCTAGGCAATCATATCGGCAGGTGACACGAAGTGATTCGAGTTCGTTTGCCCCCCCATTTTCTTTAACGAACGATAACTTTTTGTGAAAATAACAAGTGCCCCGAACCCGGCCGAAACGACTCGAATTACACTTCGAGACCCGCCGACATGATCGCCACGATGCACAAAGCACCCTCGTAAATTTTCGGGACGTTTCATTTTTTCACAACCAGGACCGAAACCCTAGGCCGAACAAAATGGTCGGATGCAAAGTGAAATTTTGTCGCTCGAAATTTTACGAGCTTGTGCAGAACTTCTAGGCAATCATATCGGCAGGTGACACGAATTGATTCGAGTTCGTTTGCCCCCCCCATTTACTTTAGCGAACGATAACTTTTTGTGAAAACAACAAGTGCCCCGAACCCGGCCGAAACGAATCGAATTACACTTCGAGACCCGCCGACATGATCGCCACGATGCACAGAGCACCCTCGGAAATTTTCGGGACGTTTCATTTTTTCACAACCAGGACCGAAACCCTAGGCCGAACAAAATGGTCGGATGCGAAGTGAAATTTTGTCGCTCGAAATTTTACGAGCTTGTGCAGAACTTCTAGGCAATCATATCGGCAGGTGACACGAAGTGATTCGAGTTCGTTTGCCCCCCCATTTTCTTTAACGAACGATAACTTTTTGTGAAAATAACAAGTGCCCCGAACCCGGCCGAAACGACTCGAATTACACTTCGAGACCCGCCGACATGATCGCCACGATGCACAAAGCACCCTCGTAAATTTTCGGGATGTTTAATTTTTTTACAACCAGGACCGAAACCCTAGGCCGAACAAAATGGTCGGATGCGAAGTGAAATTTTGTCGCTCGAAATTTTACGAGCTTGTGCAGAACTTCTAGGCAATCATATCGGCAGGTGACACGAAGTGATTCGAGTTCGTTTGCCCCCCCATTTTCTTTAACGAACGATAACTTTTTGTGAAAATAACAAGTGCCCCGAACCCGGCCGAAACGAATCGAATTACACTTCGAGACCCGCCGACATGATCGCCACGATGCACAGAGCACCCTCGGAAATTTTCGGGACGTTTCATTTTTTCACAACCAGGACCGAAACCCTAGGCCGAACAAAATGGTCGGATGCGAAGTGAAATTTTGTCGCTCGAAATTTTACGAGCTTGTGCAGAACTTCTAGGCAATCATATCGGCAGGTGACACGAAGTGATTCGAGTTTGTTTGCCCCCCCATTTTCTTTAACGAACGATAACTTTTTGTGAAAATAACAAGTGCCCCGAACCCGGCCGAAACCGAGACCCGCCGACATGATCGCCACGATGCACAAAGCACCCTCGTAAATTTTCGGGACGTTTCATTTTTTCACAACCAGGACCGAAACCCTAGGCCGAACAAAATGGTCGGATGCGAAGTGAAATTTTGTCGCTCGAAATTTTACGAGCTTGTGCAGAACTTCTAGGCAATCATATCGGCAGGTGACACGAATTGATTCGAGTTCGTTTGCCCCCCCCATTTACTTTAGCGAACGATAACTTTTTGTGAAAATAACAAGTGCCCCGATCCCGGCCGAAACGACTCGAATTACACTTCGAGACCCGCCGACATGATCGCCACGATGCACAGAGCACCCTCGTAAATTTTCGGGACGTTTCATTTTTTCACAACCAGGACCGAAACCCTAGGCCGAACAAAATGGTCGGATGCGAAGTGAAATTTTTTTCGCTCGAAATTTTACGAGCTTGTGCAGAACTTCTAGGCAATCATATCGACAGGTGACACGAATTGATTCGAGTTCGTTTGCCCCCCCATTTACTTTAGCGAACGATAACTTTTAGTGAAAATAACAAGTGCCCCGAACCCGGCCGAAACGAATCGAATTACACTTCGAGACCCGCCGACATGATCGCCACGATGCACAGAGCACCCTCGGAAATTTTCGGGACGTTTCATTTTTTCACAACCAGGACCAAAACCCTAGGCCGAACAAAATGGTCGGATGCGAAGTGAAATTTTGTCGCTCGAAATTTTACGAGCTTGTGCAGAACTTCTAGGCAATCATATCGGCAGGTGACACGAAGTGATTCGAGTTCGTTTGCCCCCCCCATTTTCTTTAACGAACGATAACTTTTTGTGAAAATAACAAGTGCCCCGAACCCGGCCGAAACGACTCGAATTACACTTCGAGACCCGCCGACATGATCGCCACGATGCACAAAGCACCCTCGTAAATTTTCGGGACGTTTCATTTTTTCACAACCAGGACCGAAACCCTAGGCCGAACAAAATGGTCGGATGCGAAGTGAAATTTTGTCGCTCGAAATTTTACGAGCTTGTGCAGAACTTCTACGCAATCATATCGGCAGGTGACACGAATTGATTCGAGTTCGTTTGCCCCCCCCATTTACTTTAGCGAACGATAACTTTTTGTGAAAATAACAAGTGCCCCGATCCCGGCCGAAACGACTCGAATTACACTTCGAGACCCGCCGACATGATCGCCACGATGCACAGAGCACCCTCGGAAATTTTCGGGACGTTTCATTTTTTCACAACCAGGACCAAAACCCTAGGCCGAACAGAATGGTCGGATGCGAAGTGAAATTTTGTCGCTCGAAATTTTACGAGCTTGTGCAGAACTTCTAGGCAATCATATCGGCAGGTGACACGAAGTGATTCGAGTTCGTTTGCCCCCCCATTTTCTTTAACGAACGATAACTTTTTGTGAAAATAACAAGTGCCACGAACCCGGCCAAAACGACTCGAATTACACTTCGAGACCCGCCGACATGATCGCCACGATGCACAAAGCACCCTCGTAAATTTTCGGGACGTTTCATTTTTTCACAACCAGGACCGAAACCCTAGGCCGAACAAAATGGTCGGATGCGAAGTGAAATTTTGTCGCTCGAAATTTTACGAGCTTGTGCAGAACTTCTACGCAATCATATCGGCAGGTGACACGAATTGATTCGAGTTCGTTTGCCCCCCCCATTTACTTTAGCGAACGATAACTTTTTGTGAAAATAACAAGTGCCCCGATCCCGGCCGAAACGACTCGAATTACACTTCGAGACCCGCCGACATGATCGCCACGATGCACAGAGCACCCTCGTAAATTTTCGGGACGTTTCATTTTTTCACAACCAGGACCGAAACCCTAGGCCGAACAAAATGGTCGGATGCGAAGTGAAATTTTGTCGCTCGAAATTTTACGAGCTTGTGCAGAACTTCTAGGCAATCATATCGGCAGGTGACACGAAGTGATTCGAGTTCGTTTGCCCCCCCATTTTCTTTAACGAACGATAACTTTTTGTGAAAATAACAAGTGCCCCGAACCCGGCCAAAACGACTCGAATTACACTTCGAGACCCGCCGACATGATCGCCACGAAGCACAAAGCACCCTCGTAAATTTTCGGGACGTTTCATTTTTTCACAACCAGGACCGAAACCCTAGGCCGAACAAAATGGTCGGATGCAAAGTGAAATTTTGTCGCTCGAAATTTTACGAGCTTGTGCAGAACTTCTAGGCAATCATATCGGCAGGTGACACGAATTGATTCGAGTTCGTTTGCCCCCCCCCATTTACTTTAGCGAACGATAACTTTTTGTGAAAACAACAAGTGCCCCGAACCCGGCCGAAACGAATCGAATTACACTTCGAGACCCGCCGACATGATCGCCACGATGCACAGAGCACCCTCGGAAATTTTCGGGACGTTTCATTTTTTCACAACCAGGACCGAAACCCTAGGCCGAACAAAATGGTCGGATGCGAAGTGAAATTTTGTCGCTCGAAATTTTACGAGCTTGTGCAGAACTTCTAGGCAATCATATCGGCAGGTGACACGAAGTGATTCGAGTTCGTTTGCCCCCCCATTTTCTTTAACGAACGATAACTTTTTGTGAAAATAACAAGTGCCCCGAACCCGGCCGAAACGACTCGAATTACACTTCGAGACCCGCCGACATGATCGCCACGATGCACAAAGCACCCTCGTAAATTTTCGGGATGTTTAATTTTTTCACAACCAGGACCGAAACCCTAGGCCGAACAAAATGGTCGGATGCGAAGTGAAATTTTGTCGCTCGAAATTTTACGAGCTTGTGCAGAACTTCTAGGCAATCATATCGGCAGGTGACACGAAGTGATTCGAGTTCGTTTGCCCCCCCATTTTCTTTAACGAACGATAACTTTTTGTGAAAATAACAAGTGCCCCGAACCCGGCCGAAACGAATCGAATTACACTTCGAGACCCGCCGACATGATCGCCACGATGCACAGAGCACCCTCGGAAATTTTCGGGACGTTTCATTTTTTCACAACCAGGACCGAAACCCTAGGCCGAACAAAATGGTCGGATGCGAAGTGAAATTTTGTCGCTCGAAATTTTACGAGCTTGTGCAGAACTTCTAGGCAATCATATCGGCAGGTGACACGAAGTGATTCGAGTTTGTTTGCCCCCCCATTTTCTTTAACGAACGATAACTTTTTGTGAAAATAACAAGTGCCCCGAACCCGGCCGAAACCGAGACCCGCCGACATGATCGCCACGATGCACAAAGCACCCTCGTAAATTTTCGGGACGTTTCATTTTTTCACAACCAGGACCGAAACCCTAGGCCGAACAAAATGGTCGGATGCGAAGTGAAATTTTGTCGCTCGAAATTTTACGAGCTTGTGCAGAACTTCTAGGCAATCATATCGGCAGGTGACACGAATTGATTCGAGTTCGTTTGCCCCCCCCATTTACTTTAGCGAACGATAACTTTTTGTGAAAATAACAAGTGCCCCGATCCCGGCCGAAACGACTCGAATTACACTTCGAGACCCGCCGACATGATCGCCACGATGCACAGAGCACCCTCGTAAATTTTCGGGACGTTTCATTTTTTCACAACCAGGACCGAAACCCTAGGCCGAACAAAATGGTCGGATGCGAAGTGAAATTTTTTTCGCTCGAAATTTTACGAGCTTGTGCAGAACTTCTAGGCAATCATATCGACAGGTGACACGAATTGATTCGAGTTCGTTTGCCCCCCCATTTACTTTAGCGAACGATAACTTTTTGTGAAAATAACAAGTGCCCCGAACCCGGCCGAAACGAATCGAATTACACTTCGAGACCCGCCGACATGATCGCCACGATGCACAGAGCACCCTCGGAAATTTTCGGGACGTTTCATTTTTTCACAACCAGGACCAAAACCCTAGGCCGAACAAAATGGTCGGATGCGAAGTGAAATTTTGTCGCTCGAAATTTTACGAGCTTGTGCAGAACTTCTAGGCAATCATATCGGCAGGTGACACGAAGTGATTCGAGTTCGTTTGCCCCCCCCCATTTTCTTTAACGAACGATAACTTTTTCTGAAAATAACAAGTGCCCCGAACCCGGCCGAAACGACTCGAATTACACTTCGAGACCCGCCGACATGATCGCCACGATGCACAAAGCACCCTCGTAAATTTTCGGGACGTTTCATTTTTTCACAACCAGGACCGAAACCCTAGGCCGAACAAAATGGTCGGATGCGAAGTGAAATTTTGTCGCTCGAAATTTTACGAGCTTGTGCAGAACTTCTACGCAATCATATCGGCAGGTGACACGAATTGATTCGAGTTCGTTTGCCCCCCCCATTTACTTTAGCGAACGATAACTTTTTGTGAAAATAACAAGTGCCCCGATCCCGGCCGAAACGACTCGAATTACACTTCGAGACCCGCCGACATGATCGCCACGATGCACAGAGCACCCTCGGAAATTTTCGGGACGTTTCATTTTTTCACAACCAGGACCAAAACCCTAGGCCGAACAGAATGGTCGGATGCGAAGTGAAATTTTGTCGCTCGAAATTTTACGAGCTTGTGCAGAACTTCTAGGCAATCATATCGGCAGGTGACACGAAGTGATTCGAGTTCGTTTGCCCCCCCATTTTCTTTAACGAAGGATAACTTTTTGTGAAAATAACAAGTGCCCCGAACCCGGCCGAAACGACTCGAATTACACTTCGAGACCCGCCGACATGATCGCCACGATGCACAAAGCACCCTCGTAAATTTTCGGGACGTTTCATTTTTTCACAACCAGGACCGAAACCCTAGGCCGAACAAAATGGTCGGATGCGAAGTGAAATTTTGTCGCTCGAAATTTTACGAGCTTGTGCAGAACTTCTACGCAATCATATCGGCAGGTGACACGAATTGATTCGAGTTCGTTTGCCCCCCCCATTTACTTTAGCGAACGATAACTTTTTGTGAAAATAACAAGTGCCCCGATCCCGGCCGAAACGACTCGAATTACACTTCGAGACCCGCCGACATGATCGCCACGATGCACAGAGCACCCTCGTAAATTTTCGGGCAAATCGGACGACGTTGTATTTTTTCACAACCAGGACCGAAACCCTAGGCCGAACAAAATGGTCGGATGCGAATTGAAATTTTTTCGCTCGAAATTTTACGAGCATGTGCGGAACTTCTAGGCAATCATATCGGCAGGTGACACGAAGTGATTCAAGTTCGTTTGCCCCCCCATTTTCTTTAACGAACGATAACTTTTTGTGAAAATAACAAGTGCCCCGAACCCGGCCGAAACGACTCGAATTACACTTCGAGACCCGCCAACATGATCGCCACGATACACAGAGCACCGTCGTAAATTTTCGGGACGTTTCATTTTTTCACAACCAGGACCGAAACCCTAGGCCGAACAAAATGGTCGGATGCGAAGTGAAATTTTTTCGCTCGAAATTTTACGAGCATGTGCGGAACTGCTAGGCAATCATATCGGCAGGTGACACGAAGTGATTCAAGTTCGTTTGACCCCCTATTTTCTTTAACGAACGATAACTTTTTGTCATAATAACAAGTGCCCCGATCCCGGCCGAAACGACTCGAATTACACTTCGAGACCCGCCGACATGATCGCCACGATGCACAGAGCACCCTCGTAAATTTTCGGGACGTTTCATTTTTTCACAACCAGGACCGAAACCCTAGGCCGAACAAAATGGTCGGATGCGAAGTGAAATTTTTTCACTCGAAATTTTACGAGCATGTGCGGAACTTCTAGGCAATCATATCGGCAGGTGACACGAAGTGATTCAAGTTCGTTTGCCCCTCCATTTTCTTTAACGAACGATAACTTTTTGTGAAAATAACAAGTGCCCCGAACCCGGCCGAAACGACTCGAATTACACTTCGAGACCCGCCGACATGATCGCCACGATGCACAGAGCACCCTCGTAAATTTTCGGGACGTTTCATTTTTTCACAACCAGGACCGAAACCCTAGGCCGAACAAAATGGTCGGATGCGAAGTGAAATTTTTTTCGCTCGAAATTTTACGAGCTTGTGCAGAACTTCTAGGCAATCATATCGGCAGGTGACACGAATTGATTCGAGTTCGTTTGCCCCCCCATTTACTTTAGCGAACGATAACTTTTTGTGAAAATAACAAGTGCCCCGATCCCGGCCGAAACGACTCGAATTACACTTCGAGACCCGCCGACATGATCGCCACGATGCACAGAGCACCCTCGTAAATTTTTGGGCAAATCGGACGACGTTGTATTTTTTAACAACCAGGACCGAAACCCTAGGCCGAACAAAATGGTCGGATGCGAATTGAAATTTTTTCGCTCGAAATTTTACGAGCATGTGCGGAACTTCTAGGCAATCATATCGGCAGGTGACACGAAGTGATTCAAGTTCGTTTGCCCCCCCATTTTCTTTAACGAACGATAACTTTTTGTGAAAATAACAAGTGCCCCGAACCCGGCCGAAACGACTCGAATTACACTTCGAGACCCGCCAACATGATCGCCACGATGCACAGAGCACCCTCGTAAATTTTCGGGACGTTTCATTTTTTCACAACCAGGACCGAAACCCTAGGCCGAACAAAATGGTCGGATGCGAAGTGAAATTTTTTCGCTCGAAATTTTACGAGCATGTGCGGAACTTCAAGGCAATCATATCGGCAGGTGACACGAAGTTATTCAAGTTCGTTTGCCCCTCCATTTTCTTTAACGAACGATAACTTTTTGTGAAAATAACAAGTGCCCCGAACCCGGCCGAAACGACTCGAATTAAACTTCGAGACCCGCCGACATAATCGCCACGATGCACAGAGCACCCTCGTAAATTTTCGGGACGTTTCATTTTTTCACAACAAGGACCGAAACCCTAGGCCGAACAAAATGGTCGGATGCGAAGTGAAATTTTTTCGCTCGAAATTTTACGAGCATGTGCGGAACTTCTAGGCAATCATATCGGCAGGTGACACGAAGTGATTCAAGTTCGTTTGCCCCTCCATTTTCTTTAACGAACGATAACTTTTTGTGAAAATAACAAGTGCCCCGAACCCGGCCGAAACGACTCGAATTACACTTCGAGACCCGCCGACATGATCGCCACGATGCACAGAGCACCCTCGTAAATTTTCGGGACGTTTCATTTTTTCACAACAAGGACCGAAACCCTAGGCCGAACAAAATGGTCGGATGCGAAGTGAAATTTTTTTCGCTCGAAATTTTACGAGCTTGTGCAGAACTTCTAGGCAATCATATCGGCAGGTGACACGAATTGATTCGAGTTCGTTTGCCTCCCCCATCTACATTAGCGAACGATAACTTTTTGTGAAAATAACAAGTGCCCCGATCCCGGCCGAAACGACTCGAATTACACTTCGAGACGCGCCGACATGATCGCCACGATGCACAGAGCACCCTCGTAAATTTTCGGGACGTTTCATTTTTTCACAACCAGGACCGAAACCCTAGGCCGAACAAAATGGTCGGATACGAAGTGAAATTTTTTCGCTCGAAATTTTACGAGCTTGTGCAGAACTTCTAGGCAATCATATCGGCAGGTGACACGAGGTGATTCGAGTTCGTTTGCCCCCCCATTTTCTTTAACGAACGATAACTTTTTGTCAAAATAACAAGTGCCCCGATCCCGGCCGAAACGACTCGAATTACACTTCGAGACCCGCCGACATGATCGCCACGATGCACAGAGCACCCTCGTAAATTTTCGGGACATTTCATTTTTTCACAACCAGGACCGAAACCCTAGGCCGAACAAAATGGTCGGATGCGAAGTGAAATTTTTTCGCTCGAAATTTTACGAGCTTGTGCAGAACTTCTAGGCAATCATATCGGCAGGTGACACGAAGTGATTCGAGTTCGTTTGCCCCCCCATTTTCTTTAACGAACGATAACTTTTTGTGAAAATAACAAGTGCCCCGAACCCAGCCGAAACGAATCGAATTACACTTCGAGACCCGCCGACATGATCGCCACGATGCACAGAGCACCCTCGTAAATTTTCGGGATGTTTCATTTTTTCACAACCAGGACCGAAACCCTAGGCCGAACAAAATGGTCGGATGCGAAGTGAAATTTTGTCGCTCGAAATTTTACGAGCTTGTGCAGAACTTCTAGGCAATCATATCGGCAGGTGACACGAAGTGATTCGAATTCGTTTGCCCCCCCATTTTCTTTAACGAACGATAACTTTTTGTGAAAATAACAAGTGCCCCGAACCCGGCCGAAACGAATCGAATTACACTTCGAGACCCGCCGACATGATCGCCACGATGCACAAAGCACCCTCGTAAATTTTCGGGACGTTTCATTTTTTCACAACCAGGACCGAAACCCTAGGCCGAACAAAATGGTCGGATGCGAAGTGAAATTTTGTCGCTCGAAATTTTACGAGCTTGTGCAGAACTTCTACGCAATCATATCGGCAGGTGACACGAATTGATTCGAGTTCGTTTGCCCCCCCCATTTACTTTAGCGAACGATAACTTTTTGTGAAAATAACAAGTGCCCCGATCCCGGCCGAAACGACTCGAATTACACTTCGAGACCCGCCGACATGATCGCCACGATGCACAGAGCACCCTCGTAAATTTTCGGGCAAATCGGACGACGTTGTATTTTTTCACAACCAGGACCGAAACCCTAGGCCGAACAAAATGGTCGGATGCGAATTGAAATTTTTTCACTCGAAATTTTACGAGCATGTGCGGAACTTCTAGGCAATCATATCGGCAGGTGACACGAAGTGATTCAAGTTCGTTTGCCCCCCCATTTTCTTTAACGAACGATAACTTTTTGTGAAAATAACAAGTGCCCCGAACCCGGCCGAAACGACTCGAATTACACTTCGAGACCCGCCTACATGATCGCCACGATGCACAGAGCACCGTCGTAAATTTTCGGGACGTTTCATTTTTTCACAACCAGGACCGAAACCCTAGGCCGAACAAAATGGTCGGATGCGAAGTGAAATTTTTTCGCTCGAAATTTTACGAGCATGTGCGGAACTTCTAGGCAATCATATCGGCAGGTGACACGAAGTGATTCAAGTTCGTTTGACCCCCTATTTTCTTTAACGAACGATAACTTTTTGTCAAAATAACAAGTGCCCCGATCCCGGCCGAAACGACTCGAATTACACTTCGAGACCCGCCGACATGATCGCCACGATGCATAGAGCACCCTCGTAAATTTTCGGGACGTTTCATTTTTTCACAACCAGGACCGAAACCCTAGGCCGAACAAAATGGTCGGATGCGAAGTGAAATTTTTTCACTCGAAATTTTACGAGCATGTGCGGAACTTCTAGGCAATCATATCGGCAGGTGACACGAAGTGATTCAAGTTCGTTTGCCCCTCCATTTTCTTTAACGAACGATAACTTTTTGTGAAAATAACAAGTGCCCCGAACCCGGCCGAAACGACTCGAATTACACTTCGAGACCCGCCGACATGATCGCCACGATGCACAGAGCACCCTC
The DNA here is from genome assembly GCF_965113065.1 of Corylus avellana. Lineage (NCBI taxonomy): Eukaryota > Viridiplantae > Streptophyta > Magnoliopsida > Fagales > Betulaceae > Corylus > Corylus avellana. The sequence continues at coordinate 14,246,734 of NC_142495.1, read as the reverse complement.
GTAAATTTTCGGGACGTTTCATTTTTTCACAACCAGGACCGAAACCCTAGGCCGAACAAAATGGTCGGATGCGAAGTGAAATTTTTTTCGCTCGAAATTTTACGAGCTTGTGCAGAACTTCTAGGCAATCATATCGGCAGGTGACACGAATTGATTCGAGTTCGTTTGCCCCCCCCATTTACTTTAGCGAACGATAACTTTTTGTGAAAATAACAAGTGCCCCGATCCCGGCCGAAACGACTCGAATTACACTTCGAGACCCGCCGACATGATCGCCACGATGCACAGAGCACCCTCGTAAATTTTCGGGCAAATCGGACGACGTTGTATTTTTTCACAACCAGGACCGAAACCCTAGGCCGAACAAAATGGTCGGATGCGAATTGAAATTTTTTCACTCGAAATTTTACGAGCATGTGCGGAACTTCTAGGCAATCATATCGGCAGGTGACACGAAGTGATTCAAGTTCGTTTGCCCCCCCATTTTCTTTAACGAACGATAACTTTTTGTGAAAATAACAAGTGCCCCGAACCCGGCCGAAACGACTCGAATTACACTTCGAGACCCGCCTACATGATCGCCACGATGCACAGAGCACCGTCGTAAATTTTCGGGACGTTTCATTTTTTCACAACCAGGACCGAAACCCTAGGCCGAACAAAATGGTCGGATGCGAAGTGAAATTTTTTCGCTCGAAATTTTACGAGCATGTGCGGAACTTCTAGGCAATCATATCGGCAGGTGACACGAAGTGATTCAAGTTCGTTTGACCCCCTATTTTCTTTAACGAACGATAACTTTTTGTCAAAATAACAAGTGCCCCGATCCCGGCCGAAACGACTCGAATTACACTTCGAGACCCGCCGACATGATCGCCACGATGCATAGAGCACCCTCGTAAATTTTCGGGACGTTTCATTTTTTCACAACCAGGACCGAAACCCTAGGCCGAACAAAATGGTCGGATGCGAAGTGAAATTTTTTCACTCGAAATTTTACGAGCATGTGCGGAACTTCTAGGCAATCATATCGGCAGGTGACACGAAGTGATTCAAGTTCGTTTGCCCCTCCATTTTCTTTAACGAACGATAACTTTTTGTGAAAATAACAAGTGCCCCGAACCCGGCCGAAACGACTCGAATTACACTTCGAGACCCGCCGACATGATCGCCACGATGCACAGAGCACCCTCGTAAATTTTCGGGACGTTTCATTTTTTCACAACCAGGACCGAAACCCTAGGCCGAACAAAATGGTCGGATGCGAAGTGAAATTTTTTTCGCTCGAAATTTTACGAGCTTGTGCAGAACTTCTAGGCAATCATATCGGCAGGTGACACGAATTGATTCGAGTTCGTTTGCCCCCCCATTTACTTTAGCGAACGATAACTTTTTGTGAAAATAACAAGTGCCCCGATCCCGGCCGAAACGACTCGAATTACACTTCGAGACCCGCCGACATGATCGCCACGATGCACAGAGCACCCTCGTAAATTTTCGGGCAAATCGGACGACGTTGTATTTTTTAACAACCAGGACCGAAACCCTAGGCCGAACAAAATGGTCGGATGCGAATTGAAATTTTTTCGCTCGAAATTTTACGAGCATGTGCGGAACTTCTAGGCAATCATATCGGCAGGTGACACGAAGTGATTCAAGTTCGTTTGCCCCCCCATTTTCTTTAACGAACGATAACTTTTTGTGAAAATAACAAGTGCCCCGAACCCGGCCGAAACGACTCGAATTACACTTCGAGACCCGCCAACATGATCGCCACGATGCACAGAGCACCCTCGTAAATTTTCGGGACGTTTCATTTTTTCACAACCAGGACCGAAACCCTAGGCCGAACAAAATGGTCGGATGCGAAGTGAAATTTTTTCGCTCGAAATTTTACGAGCATGTGCGGAACTTCAAGGCAATCATATCGGCAGGTGACACGAAGTTATTCAAGTTCGTTTGCCCCTCCATTTTCTTTAACGAACGATAACTTTTTGTGAAAATAACAAGTGCCCCGAACCCGGCCGAAACGACTCGAATTACACTTCGAGACCCGCCGACATGATCGCCACGATGCACAGAGCACCCTCGTAAATTTTCGGGACGTTTCATTTTTTCACAACCAGGACCGAAACCCTAGGCCGAACAAAATGGTCGGATGCGAAGTGAAATTTTTTTCGCTCGAAATTTTACGAGCTTGTGCAGAACTTCTAGGCAATCATATCGGCAGGTGACACGAATTGATTCGAGTTCGTTTGCCCCCCCATTTACTTTAGCGAACGATAACTTTTTGTGAAAATAACAAGTGCCCCGAACCCGGCCGAAACGACTCGAATTACACTTCGAGACCCGCCGACATGATCGCCACGATGCACAGAGCACCCTCGTAAATTTTCGGGACGTTTCATTTTTTCACAACAAGGACCGAAACCCTAGGCCGAACAAAATGGTCGGATGCGAAGTGAAATTTTTTTCGCTCGAAATTTTACGAGCTTGTGCAGAACTTCTAGGCAATCATATCGGCAGGTGACACGAATTGATTCGAGTTCGTTTGCCTCCCCCATCTACATTAGCGAACGATAACTTTTTGTGAAAATAACAAGTGCCCCGATCCCGGCCGAAACGACTCGAATTACACTTCGAGACGCGCCGACATGATCGCCACGATGCACAGAGCACCCTCGTAAATTTTCGGGACGTTTCATTTTTTCACAACCAGGACCGAAACCCTAGGCCGAACAAAATGGTCGGATACGAAGTGAAATTTTTTCGCTCGAAATTTTACGAGCTTGTGCAGAACTTCTAGGCAATCATATCGGCAGGTGACACGAGGTGATTCGAGTTCGTTTGCCCCCCCATTTTCTTTAACGAACGATAACTTTTTGTCAAAATAACAAGTGCCCCGATCCCGGCCGAAACGACTCGAATTACACTTCGAGACCCGCCGACATGATCGCCACGATGCACAGAGCACCCTCGTAAATTTTCGGGACATTTCATTTTTTCACAACCAGGACCGAAACCCTAGGCCGAACAAAATGGTCGGATGCGAAGTGAAATTTTTTCGCTCGAAATTTTACGAGCTTGTGCAGAACTTCTAGGCAATCATATCGGCAGGTGACACGAAGTGATTCGAGTTCGTTTGCCCCCCCATTTTCTTTAACGAACGATAACTTTTTGTGAAAATAACAAGTGCCCCGAACCCAGCCGAAACGAATCGAATTACACTTCGAGACCCGCCGACATGATCGCCACGATGCACAGAGCACCCTCGTAAATTTTCGGGATGTTTCATTTTTTCACAACCAGGACCGAAACCCTAGGCCGAACAAAATGGTCGGATGCGAAGTGAAATTTTGTCGCTCGAAATTTTACGAGCTTGTGCAGAACTTCTAGGCAATCATATCGGCAGGTGACACGAAGTGATTCGAATTCGTTTGCCCCCCCATTTTCTTTAACGAACGATAACTTTTTGTGAAAATAACAAGTGCCCCGAACCCGGCCGAAACGAATCGAATTACACTTCGAGACCCGCCGACATGATCGCCACGATGCACAAAGCACCCTCGTAAATTTTCGGGACGTTTCATTTTTTCACAACCAGGACCGAAACCCTAGGCCGAACAAAATGGTCGGATGCGAAGTGAAATTTTGTCGCTCGAAATTTTACGAGCTTGTGCAGAACTTCTACGCAATCATATCGGCAGGTGACACGAATTGATTCGAGTTCGTTTGCCCCCCCCCATTTACTTTAGCGAACGATAACTTTTTGTGAAAATAACAAGTGCCCCGATCCCGGCCGAAACGACTCGAATTACACTTCGAGACCCGCCGACATGATCGCCACGATGCACAGAGCACCCTCGTAAATTTTCGGGCAAATCGGACGACGTTGTATTTTTTAACAACCAGGACCGAAACCCTAGGCCGAACAAAATGGTCGGATGCGAATTGAAATTTTTTCGCTCGAAATTTTACGAGCATGTGCGGAACTTCTAGGCAATCATATCGGCAGGTGACACGAAGTGATTCAAGTTCGTTTGCCCCCCCATTTTCTTTAACGAACGATAACTTTTTGTGAAAATAACAAGTGCCCCGAACCCGGCCGAAACGACTCGAATTACACTTCGAGACCCGCCAACATGATCGCCACGATGCACAGAGCACCCTCGTAAATTTTCGGGACGTTTCATTTTTTCACAACCAGGACCGAAACCCTAGGCCGAACAAAATGGTCGGATGCGAAGTGAAATTTTTTCACTCGAAATTTTACGAGCATGTGCGGAACTTCTAGGCAATCATATCGGCAGGTGACACGAAGTGATTCAAGTTCGTTTGCCCCTCCATTTTCTTTAACGAACGATAACTTTTTGTGAAAATAACAAGTGCCCCGAACCCGGCCGAAACGACTCGAATTACACTTCGAGACCCGCCGACATGATCGCCACGATGCACAGAGCACCCTCGTAAATTTTCGGGCAAATCGGACGACGTTGTATTTTTTCACAACCAGGACCGAAACCCTAGGCCGAACAAAATGGTCGGATGCGAATTGAAATTTTTTCGCTCGAAATTTTACGAGCATGTGCGGAACTTCTAGGCAATCATATCGGCAGGTGACACGAAGTGATTCAAGTTCGTTTGCCCCCCCATTTTCTTTAACGAACGATAACTTTTTGTGAAAATAACAAGTGCCCCGAACCCGGCCGAAACGACTCGAATTACACTTCGAGACCCGCCAACATGATCGCCACGATGCACAGAGCACCCTCGTAAATTTTCGGGACGTTTCATTTTTTCACAACCAGGACCGAAACCCTAGGCCGAACAAAATGGTCGGATGCGAAGTGAAATTTTTTCGCTCGAAATTTTACGAGCATGTGCGGAACTTCAAGGCAATCATATCGGCAGGTGACACGAAGTTATTCAAGTTCGTTTGCCCCTCCATTTTCTTTAACGAACGATAACTTTTTGTGAAAATAACAAGTGCCCCGATCCCGGCCGAAACGACTCGAATTACACTTCGAGACCCGCCGACATGATCGCCACGATGCATAGAGCACCCTCGTAAATTTTCGGGACGTTTCATTTTTTCACAACCAGGACCGAAACCCTAGGCCGAACAAAATGGTCGGATGCGAAGTGAAATTTTTTCACTCGAAATTTTACGAGCATGTGCGGAACTTCTAGGCAATCATATCGGCAGGTGACACGAAGTGATTCAAGTTCGTTTGCCCCTCCATTTTCTTTAACGAACGATAACTTTTTGTGAAAATAACAAGTGCCCCGAACCCGGCCGAAACGACTCGAATTACACTTCGAGACCCGCCGACATGATCGCCACGATGCACAGAGCACCCTCGTAAATTTTCGGGACGTTTCATTTTTTCACAACCAGGACCGAAACCCTAGGCCGAACAAAATGGTCGGATGCGAAGTGAAATTTTTTTCGCTCGAAATTTTACGAGCTTGTGCAGAACTTCTAGGCAATCATATCGGCAGGTGACACGAATTGATTCGAGTTCGTTTGCCCCCCCATTTACTTTAGCGAACGATAACTTTTTGTGAAAATAACAAGTGCCCCGATCCCGGCCGAAACGACTCGAATTACACTTCGAGACCCGCCGACATGATCGCCACGATGCACAGAGCACCCTCGTAAATTTTCGGGCAAATCGGACGACGTTGTATTTTTTAACAACCAGGACCGAAACCCTAGGCCGAACAAAATGGTCGGATGCGAATTGAAATTTTTTCGCTCGAAATTTTACGAGCATGTGCGGAACTTCTAGGCAATCATATCGGCAGGTGACACGAAGTGATTCAAGTTCGTTTGCCCCCCCATTTTCTTTAACGAACGATAACTTTTTGTGAAAATAACAAGTGCCCCGAACCCGGCCGAAACGACTCGAATTACACTTCGAGACCCGCCAACATGATCGCCACGATGCACAGAGCACCCTCGTAAATTTTCGGGACGTTTCATTTTTTCACAACCAGGACCGAAACCCTAGGCCGAACAAAATGGTCGGATGCGAAGTGAAATTTTTTCACTCGAAATTTTACGAGCATGTGCGGAACTTCTAGGCAATCATATCGGCAGGTGACACGAAGTGATTCAAGTTCGTTTGCCCCTCCATTTTCTTTAACGAACGATAACTTTTTGTGAAAATAACAAGTGCCCCGAACCCGGCCGAAACGACTCGAATTACACTTCGAGACCCGCCGACATGATCGCCACGATGCACAGAGCACCCTCGTAAATTTTCGGGCAAATCGGACGACGTTGTATTTTTTCACAACCAGGACCGAAACCCTAGGCCGAACAAAATGGTCGGATGCGAATTGAAATTTTTTCGCTCGAAATTTTACGAGCATGTGCGGAACTTCTAGGCAATCATATCGGCAGGTGACACGAAGTGATTCAAGTTCGTTTGCCCCCCCATTTTCTTTAACGAACGATAACTTTTTGTGAAAATAACAAGTGCCCCGAACCCGGCCGAAACGACTCGAATTACACTTCGAGACCCGCCAACATGATCGCCACGATGCACAGAGCACCCTCGTAAATTTTCGGGACGTTTCATTTTTTCACAACCAGGACCGAAACCCTAGGCCGAACAAAATGGTCGGATGCGAAGTGAAATTTTTTCGCTCGAAATTTTACGAGCATGTGCGGAACTTTAAGGCAATCATATCGGCAGGTGACACGAAGTTATTCAAGTTCGTTTGCCCCTCCATTTTCTTTAACGAACGATAACTTTTTGTGAAAATAACAAGTGCCCCGAACCCGGCCGAAACGACTCGAATTACACTTCGAGACCCGCCGACATGATCGCCACGATGCACAGAGCACCCTCGTAAATTTTCGGGACGTTTCATTTTTTCACAACCAGGACCGAAACCCTAGGCCGAACAAAATGGTCGGATGCGAAGTGAAATTTTTTTCGCTCGAAATTTTACGAGCTTGTGCAGAACTTCTAGGCAATCATATCGGCAGGTGACACGAATTGATTCGAGTTCGTTTGCCCCCCCATTTACTTTAGCGAACGATAACTTTTTGTGAAAATAACAAGTGCCCCGATCCCGGCCGAAACGACTCGAATTACACTTCGAGACCCGCCGACATGATCGCCACGATGCACAGAGCACCCTCGTAAATTTTCGGGCAAATCGGACGACGTTGTATTTTTTAACAACCAGGACCGAAACCCTAGGCCGAACAAAATGGTCGGATGCGAATTGAAATTTTTTCGCTCGAAATTTTACGAGCATGTGCGGAACTTCTAGGCAATCATATCGGCAGGTGACACGAAGTGATTCAAGTTCGTTTGCCCCCCCATTTTCTTTAACGAACGATAACTTTTTGTGAAAATAACAAGTGCCCCGAACCCGGCCGAAACGACTCGAATTACACTTCGAGACCCGCCAACATGATCGCCACGATGCACAGAGCACCCTCGTAAATTTTCGGGACGTTTCATTTTTTCACAACCAGGACCGAAACCCTAGGCCGAACAAAATGGTCGGATGCGAAGTGAAATTTTTTCGCTCGAAATTTTACGAGCATGTGCGGAACTTCTAGGCAATCATATCGGCAGGTGACACGAAGTGATTCAAGTTCGTTTGCCCCTCCATTTTCTTTAACGAACGATAACTTTTTGTGAAAATAACAAGTGCCCCGAACCCGGCCGAAACGACTCGAATTACACTTCGAGACCCGCCGACATAATCGCCACGATGCACAGAGCACCCTCGTAAATTTTCGGGACGTTTCATTTTTTCACAACAAGGACCGAAACCCTAGGCCGAACAAAATGGTCGGATGCGAAGTGAAATTTTTTTCGCTCGAAATTTTACGAGCTTGTGCAGAACTTCTAGGCAATCATATCGGCAGGTGACACGAATTGATTCGAGTTCGTTTGCCCCCCCATTTACTTTAGCGAACGATAACTTTTTGTGAAAATAACAAGTGCCCCGATCCCGGCCGAAACGACTCGAATTACACTTCGAGACCCGCCGACATGATCGCCACGATGCACAGAGCACCCTCGTAAATTTTCGGGACGTTTCATTTTTTCACAACCAGGACCGAAACCCTAGGCCGAACAAAATGGTCGGATACGAAGTGAAATTTTTTCGCTCGAAATTTGACAAGCTTGTGCAGAACTTCTAGGCAATCATATCGGCAGGTGACACGAGGTGATTCGAGTTCGTTTGCCCCCCCATTTTCTTTAACGAACGATAACTTTTTGTCAAAATAACAAGTGCCCCGAACCCGGCCGAAACGACTCGAATTACACTTCGAGACCCGCCAACATGATCGCCACGATGCACAGAGCACCCTCGTAAATTTTCGGGACGTTTCATTTTTTCACAACCAGGACCGCAACCCTAGGCCGAACAAAATGGTCGGATGCGAAGTGAAATTTTTTCGCTCGAAATTTTACGAGCATGTGCGGAACTTCTAGGCAATCATATCGGCAGGTGACACGAAGTGATTCAAGTTCGTTTGCCCCTCCATTTTCTTTAACGAACGATAACTTTTTGTGAAAATAACAAGTGCCCCGAACCCGGCCGAAACGACTCGAATTACACTTCGAGACCCGCCGACATGATCGCCACGATGCACAGAGCACCCTCGTAAATTTTCGGGACGTTTCATTTTTTCACAACCAGGACCGAAACCCTAGGCCGAACAAAATGGTCGGATGCGAAGTGAAATTTTTTTCGCTCGAAATTTTACGAGCTTGTGCAGAACTTCTAGGCAATCATATCGGCAGGTGACACGAATTGATTCGAGTTCGTTTGCCCCCCCATTTACTTTAGCGAACGATAACTTTTTGTGAAAATAACAAGTGCCCCGATCCCGGCCGAAACGACTCGAATTACACTTCGAGACCCGCCGACATGATCGCCACGATGCACAGAGCACCCTCGTAAATTTTCGGGACGTTTCATTTTTTCACAACCAGGACCGAAACCCTAGGCCGAACAAAATGGTCGGATACGAAGTGAAATTTTTTCGCTCGAAATTTGACGAGCTTGTGCAGAACTTCTAGGCAATCATATCGGCAGGTGACACGAGGTGATTCGAGTTCGTTTGCCCCCCCATTTTCTTTAACGAACGATAACTTTTTGTCAAAATAACAAGTGCCCCGAACCCGGCCGAAACGACTCGAATTACACTTCGAGACCCGCCAACATGATCGCCACGATGCACAGAGCACCCTCGTAAATTTTCGGGACGTTTCATTTTTTCACAACCAGGACCGCAACCCTAGGCCGAACAAAATGGTCGGATGCGAAGTGAAATTTTTTCGCTCGAAATTTTACGAGCATGTGCGGAACTTCTAGGCAATCATATCGGCAGGTGACACGAAGTGATTCAAGTTCGTTTGCCCCTCCATTTTCTTTAACGAACGATAACTTTTTGTGAAAATAACAAGTGCCCCGAACCCGGCCGAAACGACTCGAATTACACTTCGAGACCCGCCGACATGATCGCCACGATGCACAGAGCACCCTCGTAAATTTTCGGGACGTTTCATTTTTTCACAACCAGGACCGAAACCCTAGGCCGAACAAAATGGTCGGATGCGAAGTGAAATTTTTTTCGCTCGAAATTTTACGAGCTTGTGCAGAACTTCTAGGCAATCATATCGGCAGGTGACACGAATTGATTCGAGTTCGTTTGCCCCCCCATTTACTTTAGCGAACGATAACTTTTTGTGAAAATAACAAGTGCCCCGATCCCGGCCGAAACGACTCGAATTACACTTCGAGACCCGCCGACATGATCGCCACGATGCACAGAGCACCCTCGTAAATTTTCGGGCAAATCGGACGACGTTGTATTTTTTCACAACCAGGACCGAAACCCTAGGCCGAACAAAATGGTCGGATGCGAATTGAAATTTTTTCGCTCGAAATTTTACGAGCATGTGCGGAACTTCTAGGCAATCATATCGGCAGGTGACACGAAGTGATTCAAGTTCGTTTGCCCCCCCATTTTCTTTAACGAACGATAACTTTTTGTGAAAATAACAAGTGCCCCGAACCCGGCCGAAACGACTCGAATTACACTTCGAGACCCGCCGACATGATCGCCACGATGCACAGAGCACCCTCGTAAATTTTCGGGCAAATCGGACGACGTTGTATTTTTTCACAACCAGGACCGAAACCCTAGGCCGAACAAAATGGTCGGATGCGAATTGAAATTTTTTCGCTCGAAATTTTACGAGCATGTGCGGAACTTCTAGGCAATCATATCGGCAGGTGACACGAAGTGATTCAAGTTCGTTTGCCCCTCCATTTTCTTTAACGAACGATAACTTTTTGTGAAAATAACAAGTGCCCCGAACCCGGCCGAAACGACTCGAATTACACTTCGAGACCCGCCGACATAATCGCCACGATGCACAGAGCACCCTCGTAAATTTTCGGGACGTTTCATTTTTTCACAACAAGGACCGAAACCCTAGGCCGAACAAAATGGTCGGATGCGAAGTGAAATTTTTTCGCTCGAAATTTTACGAGCATGTGCGGAACTTCTAGGCAATCATATCGGCAGGTGACACGAAGTGATTCAAGTTCGTTTGCCCCTCCATTTTCTTTAACGAACGATAACTTTTTGTGAAAATAACAAGTGCCCCGAACCCGGCCGAAACGACTCGAATTACACTTCGAGACCCGCCGACATGATCGCCACGATGCACAGAGCACCCTCGTAAATTTTCGGGACGTTTCATTTTTTCACAACAAGGACCGAAACCCTAGGCCGAACAAAATGGTCGGATGCGAAGTGAAATTTTTTTCGCTCGAAATTTTACGAGCTTGTGCAGAACTTCTAGGCAATCATATCGGCAGGTGACACGAATTGATTCGAGTTCGTTTGCCCCCCCATCTACTTTAGCGAACGATAACTTTTTGTGAAAATAACAAGTGCCCCGATCCCGGCCGAAACGACTCGAATTACACTTCGAGACGCGCCGACATGATCGCCACGATGCACAGAGCACCCTCGTAAATTTTCGGGACGTTTCATTTTTTCACAACCAGGACCGAAACCCTAGGCCGAACAAAATGGTCGGATACGAAGTGAAATTTTTTCGCTCGAAATTTTACGAGCTTGTGCAGAACTTCTAGGCAATCATATCGGCAGGTGACACGAGGTGATTCGAGTTCGTTTGCCCTCCCATTTTCTTTAACGAACGATAACTTTTTGTCAAAATAACAAGTGCCCCGATCCCGGCCGAAACGACTCGAATTACACTTCGAGACCCGCCGACATGATCGCCACGATGCACAGAGCACCCTCGTAAATTTTCGGGACATTTCATTTTTTCACAACCAGGACCGAAACCCTAGGCCGAACAAAATGATCGGATGCGAAGTGAAATTTTTTCGCTCGAAATTTTACGAGCTTGTGCAGAACTTCTAGGCAATCATATCGGCAGGTGACACGAAGTGATTCGAGTTCGTTTGCCCCCCCATTTTCTTTAACGAACGATAACTTTTTGTGAAAATAACAAGTGCCCCGAACCCAGCCGAAACGAATCGAATTACACTTCGAGACCCGCCGACTTGATCGCCACGATGCACAGAGCACCCTCGTAAATTTTCGGGATGTTTCATTTTTTCACAACCAGGACCGAAACCCTAGGCCGAACAAAATGGTCGGATGCGAAGTGAAATTTTGTCGCTCGAAATTTTACGAGCTTGTGCAGAACTTCTAGGCAATCATATCGGCAGGTGACACGAAGTGATTCGAGTTCGTTTGCCCCCCCATTTTCTTTAACGAACGATAACTTTTTGTGAAAATAACAAGTGCCCCGAACCCGGCCGAAACGACTCGAATTACACTTCGAGACCCGCCGACATGATCGCCACGATGCACAAAGCACCCTCGTAAATTTTCGGGACGTTTCATTTTTTCACAACCAGGACCGAAACCCTAGGCCGAACAAAATGGTCGGATGCGAAGTGAAATTTTGTCGCTCGAAATTTTACGAGCTTGTGCAGAACTTCTAGGCAATCATATCGGCAGGTGACACGAATTGATTCGAGTTCGTTTGCCCCCCCCATTTACTTTAGCGAACGATAACTTTTTGTGAAAATAACAAGTGCCCCGATCCCGGCCGAAACGACTCGAATTACACTTCGAGACCCGCCGACATGATCGCCACGATGCACAGTGCACCCTCGTAAATTTTCGGGACGTTTCATTTTTTCACAACCAGGACCGAAACCCTAGGCCGAACAAAATGGTCGGATGCGAAGTGAAATTTTTTTCGCTCGAAATTTTACGAGCTTGTGCAGAACTTCTAGGCAATCATATCGACAGGTGACACGAATTGATTCGAGTTCGTTTGCCCCCCCATTTACTTTAGCGAACGATAACTTTTTGTGAAAATAACAAGTGCCCCGATCCCGGCCGAAACGACTCGAATTACACTTCGAGACCCGCCGACATGATCGCCACGATGCACAGAGCACCCTCGTAAATTTTCGGGCAAATCGGACGACGTTGTATTTTTTCACAACCAGGACCGAAACCCTAGGCCGAACAAAATGGTCGGATGCGAATTGAAATTTTTTCGCTCGAAATTTTACGAGCATGTGCGGAACTTCTAGGCAATCATATCGGCAGGTGACACGAAGTGATTCAAGTTCGTTTGCCCCCCCATTTACTTTAGCGAACGATAACTTTTTGTGAAAATAACAAGTGCCCCGATCCCGGCCGAAACGACTCGAATTACACTTCGAGACCCGCCGACATGATCGCCACGATGCACAGAGCACCGTCGTAAATTTTCGGGACGTTTCATTTTTTCACAACCAGGACCGAAACCCTAGGCCGAACAAAATGGTCGGATACGAAGTGAAATTTTTTCGCTCGAAATTTGACGAGCTTGTGCAGAACTTCTAGGCAATCATATCGGCAGGTGACACGAGGTGATTCGAGTTCGTTTGCCCCCCCATTTTCTTTAACGAACGATAACTTTTTGTCAAAATAACAAGTGCCCCGAACCCGGCCGAAACGACTCGAATTACACTTCGAGACCCGCCAACATGATCGCCACGATGCACAGAGCACCCTCGTAAATTTTCGGGACGTTTCATTTTTTCACAACCAGGACCGCAACCCTAGGCCGAACAAAATGGTCGGATGCGAAGTGAAATTTTTTCGCTCGAAATTTTACGAGCATGTGCGGAACTTCTAGGCAATCATATCGGCAGGTGACACGAAGTGATTCAAGTTCGTTTGCCCCTCCATTTTCTTTAACGAACGATAACTTTTTGTGAAAATAACAAGTGCCCCGAACCCGGCCGAAACGACTCGAATTACACTTCGAGACCCGCCGACATGATCGCCACGATGCACAGAGCACCCTCGTAAATTTTTGGGACGTTTCATTTTTTCACAACCAGGACCGAAACCCTAGGCCGAACAAAATGGTCGGATGCGAAGTGAAATTTTTTTCGCTCGAAATTTTACGAGCTTGTGCAGAACTTCTAGGCAATCATATCGGCAGGTGACACGAATTGATTCGAGTTCGTTTGCCCCCCCATTTACTTTAGCGAACGATAACTTTTTTTGAAAATAACAAGTGCCCCGATCCCGGCCGAAACGACTCGAATTACACTTCGAGACCCGCCGACATGATCGCCACGATGCACAGAGCACCCTCGTAAATTTTCGGGCAAATCGGACGACGTTGTATTTTTTCACAACCAGGACCGAAACCCTAGGCCGAACAAAATGGTCGGATGCGAATTGAAATTTTTTCGCTCGAAATTTTACGAGCATGTGCGGAACTTCTAGGCAATCATATCGGCAGGTGACACGAAGTGATTCAAGTTCGTTTGCCCCCCCATTTTCTTTAACGAACGATAACTTTTTGTGAAAATAACAAGTGCCCCGAACCCGGCCGAAACGACTCGAATTACACTTCGAGACCCGCCGACATGATCGCCACGATGCACAGAGCACCCTCGTAAATTTTCGGGCAAATCGGACGACGTTGTATTTTTTCACAACCAGGACCGAAACCCTAGGCCGAACAAAATGGTCGGATGCGAATTGAAATTTTTTCGCTCGAAATTTTACGAGCATGTGCGGAACTTCTAGGCAATCATATCGGCAGGTGACACGAAGTGATTCAAGTTCGTTTGCCCCTCCATTTTCTTTAACGAACGATAACTTTTTGTGAAAATAACAAGTGCCCCGAACCCGGCCGAAACGACTCGAATTACACTTCGAGACCCGCCGACATAATCGCCACGATGCACAGAGCACCCTCGTAAATTTTCGGGACGTTTCATTTTTTCACAACAAGGACCGAAACCCTAGGCCGAACAAAATGGTCGGATGCGAAGTGAAATTTTTTCGCTCGAAATTTTACGAGCATGTGCGGAACTTCTAGGCAATCATATCGGCAGGTGACACGAAGTGATTCAAGTTCGTTTGCCCCTCCATTTTCTTTAACGAACGATAACTTTTTGTGAAAATAACAAGTGCCCCGAACCCGGCCGAAACGACTCGAATTACACTTCGAGACCCGCCGACATGATCGCCACGATGCACAGAGCACCCTCGTAAATTTTCGGGACGTTTCATTTTTTCACAACAAGGACCGAAACCCTAGGCCGAACAAAATGGTCGGATGCGAAGTGAAATTTTTTTCGCTCGAAATTTTACGAGCTTGTGCAGAACTTCTAGGCAATCATATCGGCAGGTGACACGAATTGATTCGAGTTCGTTTGCCCCCCCATCTACTTTAGCGAACGATAACTTTTTGTGAAAATAACAAGTGCCCCGATCCCGGCCGAAACGACTCGAATTACACTTCGAGACGCGCCGACATGATCGCCACGATGCACAGAGCACCCTCGTAAATTTTCGGGACGTTTCATTTTTTCACAACCAGGACCGAAACCCTAGGCCGAACAAAATGGTCGGATACGAAGTGAAATTTTTTCACTCGAAATTTTACGAGCTTGTGCAGAACTTCTAGGCAATCATATCGGCAGGTGACACGAGGTGATTCGAGTTCGTTTGCCCTCCCATTTTCTTTAACGAACGATAACTTTTTGTCAAAATAACAAGTGCCCCGATCCCGGCCGAAACGACTCGAATTACACTTCGAGACCCGCCGACATGATCGCCACGATGCACAGAGCACCCTCGTAAATTTTCGGGACATTTCATTTTTTCACAACCAGGACCGAAACCCTAGGCCGAACAAAATGATCGGATGCGAAGTGAAATTTTTTCGCTCGAAATTTTACGAGCTTGTGCAGAACTTCTAGGCAATCATATCGGCAGGTGACACGAAGTGATTCGAGTTCGTTTGCCCCCCCATTTTCTTTAACGAACGATAACTTTTTGTGAAAATAACAAGTGCCCCGAACCCAGCCGAAACGAATCGAATTACACTTCGAGACCCGCCGACATGATCGCCACGATGCACAGAGCACCCTCGTAAATTTTCGGGATGTTTCATTTTTTCACAACCAGGACCGAAACCCTAGGCCGAACAAAATGGTCGGATGCGAAGTGAAATTTTGTCGCTCGAAATTTTACGAGCTTGTGCAGAACTTCTAGGCAATCATATCGGCAGGTGACACGAAGTGATTCGAGTTCGTTTGCCCCCCCATTTTCTTTAACGAACGATAACTTTTTGTGAAAATAACAAGTGCCCCGAACCCGGCCGAAACGAATCGAATTACACTTCGAGACCCGCCGACATGATCGCCACGATGCACAGAGCACCCTCGTAAATTTTCGGGACGTTTCATTTTTTCACAACCAGGACCGAAACCCTAGGCCGAACAAAATGGTCGGATGCGAAGTGAAATTTTGTCGCTCGAAATTTTACGAGCTTGTGCAGAACTTCTAGGCAATCATATCGGCAGGTGACACGAAGTGATTCGAGTTCGTTTGCCCCCCCATTTTCTTTAACGAACGATAACTTTTTGTGAAAATAACAAGTGCCCCGAACCCGGCCGAAACGACTCGAATTACACTTCGAGACCCGCCGACATGATCGCCACGATGCACAAAGCACCCTCGTAAATTTTCGGGACGTTTCATTTTTTCACAACCAGGACCGAAACCCTAGGCCGAACAAAATGGTCGGATGCGAAGTGAAATTTTGTCGCTCGAAATTTTACGAGCTTGTGCAGAACTTCTAGGCAATCATATCGGCAGGTGACACGAATTGATTCGAGTTCGTTTGCCCCCCCCATTTACTTTAGCGAACGATAACTTTTTGTGAAAATAACAAGTGCCCCGATCCCGGCCGAAACGACTCGAATTACACTTCGAGACCCGCCGACATGATCGCCACGATGCACAGTGCACCCTCGTAAATTTTCGGGACGTTTCATTTTTTCACAACCAGGACCGAAACCCTAGGCCGAACAAAATGGTCGGATGCGAAGTGAAATTTTTTTCGCTCGAAATTTTACGAGCTTGTGCAGAACTTCTAGGCAATCATATCGACAGGTGACACGAATTGATTCGAGTTCGTTTGCCCCCCCATTTACTTTAGCGAACGATAACTTTTTGTGAAAATAACAAGTGCCCCGATCCCGGCCGAAACGACTCGAATTACACTTCGAGACCCGCCGACATGATCGCCACGATGCACAGAGCACCCTCGTAAATTTTCGGGCAAATCGGACGACGTTGTATTTTTTCACAACCAGGACCGAAACCCTAGGCCGAACAAAATGGTCGGATGCGAATTGAAATTTTTTCGCTCGAAATTTTACGAGCATGTGCGGAACTTCTAGGCAATCATATCGGCAGGTGACACGAAGTGATTCAAGTTCGTTTGCCCCCCCATTTTCTTTAACGAACGATAACTTTTTGTGAAAATAACAAGTGCCCCGAACCCGGCCGAAACGACTCGAATTACACTTCGAGACCCGCCAACATGATCGCCACGATGCACAGAGCACCGTCGTAAATTTTCGGGACGTTTCATTTTTTCACAACCAGGACCGAAACCCTAGGCCGAACAAAATGGTCGGATGCGAAGTGAAATTTTTTCGCTCGAAATTTTACGAGCATGTGCGGAACTTCTAGGCAATCATATCGGCAGGTGACACGAAGTGATTCAAGTTCGTTTGCCCCCCCATTTTCTTTAACGAACGATAACTTTTTGTGAAAATAACAAGTGCCCCGAACCCGGCCGAAACGACTCGAATTACACTTCGAGACCCGCCAACATGATCGCCACGATGCACAGAGCACCGTCGTAAATTTTCGAGACGTTTCATTTTTTCACAACCAGGACCGAAACCCTAGGCCGAACAAAATGGTCGGATGCGAAGTGAAATTTTTTCGCTCGAAATTTTACGAGCATGTGCAGAACTTCTAGGCAATCATATCGGCAGGTGACACGAAGTGATTCGAGTTCGTTTGCCCCCCCATTTTCTTTAACGAACGATAACTTTTTGTGAAAATAACAAGTGCCCCGAACCCGGCCGAAACGACTCGAATTACACTTCGAGACCCGCCGACATGATCGCCACGATGCACAGAGCACCCTCGTAAATTTTCGGGACGTTTCATTTTTTCACAACCAGGACCGAAACCCTAGGCCGAACAAAATGGTCGGATGCGAAGTGAAATTTTTTTCGCTCGAAATTTTACGAGCTTGTGCAGAACTTCTAGGCAATCATATCGGCAGGTGACACGAATTGATTCGAGTTCGTTTGCCCCCCCATTTACTTTAGCGAACGATAACTTTTTGTGAAAATAACAAGTGCCCCGATCCCGGCCGAAACGACTCGAATTACACTTCGAGACCCGCCGACATGATCGCCACGATGCACAGAGCACCCTCGTAAATTTTCGGGCAAATCGGACGACGTTGTATTTTTTAACAACCAGGACCGAAACCCTAGGCCGAACAAAATGGTCGGATGCGAATTGAAATTTTTTCGCTCGAAATTTTACGAGCGTGTGCGGAACTTCTAGGCAATCATATCGGCAGGTGAGACGAAGTGATTCAAGTTCGTTTGCCCCCCCATTTTCTTTAACGAACGATAACTTTTTGTGAAAATAACAAGTGCCCCGAACCCGGCCGAAACGACTCGAATTACACTTCGAGACCCGCCGACATGATCGCCACGATGCACAGAGCACCCTCGTAAATTTTCGGGCAAATCGGACGACGTTGTATTTTTTCACAACCAGGACCGAAACCCTAGGCCGAACAAAATGGTCGGATGCGAATTGAAATTTTTTCGCTCGAAATTTTACGAGCATGTGCGGAACTTCTAGGCAATCATATCGGCAGGTGACACGAAGTGATTCAAGTTCGTTTGCCCCTCCATTTTCTTTAACGAACGATAACTTTTTGTGAAAATAACAAGTGCCCCGAACCCGGCCGAAACGACTCGAATTACACTTCGAGACCCGCCGACATAATCGCCACGATGCACAGAGCACCCTCGTAAATTTTCGGGACGTTTCATTTTTTCACAACAAGGACCGAAACCCTAGGCCGAACAAAATGGTCGGATGCGAAGTGAAATTTTTTCGCTCGAAATTTTACGAGCATGTGCGGAACTTCTAGGCAATCATATCGGCAGGTGACACGAAGTGATTCAAGTTCGTTTGCCCCTCCATTTTCTTTAACGAACGATAACTTTTTGTGAAAATAACAAGTGCCCCGAACCCGGCCGAAACGACTCGAATTACACTTCGAGACCCGCCGACATGATCGCCACGATGCACAGAGCACCCTCGTAAATTTTCGGGACGTTTCATTTTTTCACAACAAGGACCGAAACCCTAGGCCGAACAAAATGGTCGGATGCGAAGTGAAATTTTTTTCGCTCGAAATTTTACGAGCTTGTGCAGAACTTCTAGGCAATCATATCGGCAGGTGACACGAATTGATTCGAGTTCGTTTGCCCCCCCATCTACTTTAGCGAACGATAACTTTTTGTGAAAATAACAAGTGCCCCGATCCCGGCCGAAACGACTCGAATTACACTTCGAGACGCGCCGACATGATCGCCACGATGCACAGAGCACCCTCGTAAATTTTCGGGACATTTCATTTTTTCACAACCAGGACCGAAACCCTAGGCCGAACAAAATGGTCGGATACGAAGTGAAATTTTTTCGCTCGAAATTTTACGAGCTTGTGCAGAACTTCTAGGCAATCATATCGGCAGGTGACACGAGGTGATTCGAGTTCGTTTGCCCTCCCATTTTCTTTAACGAACGATAACTTTTTGTCAAAATAACAAGTGCCCCGATCCCGGCCGAAACGACTCGAATTACACTTCGAGACCCGCCGACATGATCGCCACGATGCACAGAGCACCCTCGTAAATTTTCGGGACATTTCATTTTTTCACAACCAGGACCGAAACCCTAGGCCGAACAAAATGATCGGATGCGAAGTGAAATTTTTTCGCTCGAAATTTTACGAGCTTGTGCAGAACTTCTAGGCAATCATATCGGCAGGTGACACGAAGTGATTCGAGTTCGTTTGCCCCCGCATTTTCTTTAACGAACGATAACTTTTTGTGAAAATAACAAGTGCCCCGAACCCAGCCGAAACGAATCGAATTACACTTCGAGACCCGCCGACATGATCGCCACGATGCACAGAGCACCCTCGTAAATTTTCGGGATGTTTCATTTTTTCACAACCAGGACCGAAACCCTAGGCCGAACAAAATGGTCGGATGCGAAGTGAAATTTTGTCGCTCGAAATTTTACGAGCTTGTGCAGAACTTCTAGGCAATCATATCGGCAGGTGACACGAAGTGATTCGAGTTCGTTTGCCCCCCCATTTTCTTTAACGAACGATAACTTTTTGTGAAAATAACAAGTGCCCCGAACCCGGCCGAAACGAATCGAATTACACTTCGAGACCCGCCGACATGATCGCCACGATGCACAGAGCACCCTCGGAAATTTTCGGGACGTTTCATTTTTTCACAACCAGGACCGAAACCCTAGGCCGAACAAAATGGTCGGATGCGAAGTGAAATTTTGTCGCTCGAAATTTTACGAGCTTGTGCAGAACTTCTAGGCAATCATATCGGCAGGTGACACGAAGTGATTCGAGTTCGTTTGCCCCCCCATTTTCTTTAACGAACGATAACTTTTTGTGAAAATAACAAGTGCCCCGAACCCGGCCGAAACGACTCGAATTACACTTCGAGACCCGCCGACATGATCGCCACGATGCACAAAGCACCCTCGTAAATTTTCGGGACGTTTCATTTTTTCACAACCAGGACCGAAACCCTAGGCCGAACAAAATGGTCGGATGCGAAGTGAAATTTTGTCGCTCGAAATTTTACGAGCTTGTGCAGAACTTCTAGGCAATCATATCGGCAGGTGACACGAATTGATTCGAGTTCGTTTGCCCCCCCCATTTACTTTAGCGAACGATAACTTTTTGTGAAAATAACAAGTGCCCCGATCCCGGCCGAAACGACTCGAATTACACTTCGAGACCCGCCGACATGATCGCCACGATGCACAGTGCACCCTCGTAAATTTTCGGGACGTTTCATTTTTTCACAACCAGGACCGAAACCCTAGGCCGAACAAAATGGTCGGATGCGAAGTGAAATTTTTTTCGCTCGAAATTTTACGAGCTTGTGCAGAACTTCTAGGCAATCATATCGACAGGTGACACGAATTGATTCGAGTTCGTTTGCCCCCCCATTTACTTTAGCGAACGATAACTTTTTGTGAAAATAACAAGTGCCCCGATCCCGGCCGAAACGACTCGAATTACACTTCGAGACCCGCCGACATGATCGCCACGATGCACAGAGCACCCTCGTAAATTTTCGGGCAAATCGGACGACGTTGTATTTTTTCACAACCAGGACCGAAACCCTAGGCCGAACAAAATGGTCGGATGCGAATTGAAATTTTTTCGCTCGAAATTTTACGAGCATGTGCGGAACTTCTAGGCAATCATATCGGCAGGTGACACGAAGTGATTCAAGTTCGTTTGCCCCCCCATTTTCTTTAACGAACGATAACTTTTTGTGAAAATAACAAGTGCCCCGAACCCGGCCGAAACGACTCGAATTACACTTCGAGACCCGCCAACATGATCGCCACGATGCACAGAGCACCGTCGTAAATTTTCGGGACGTTTCATTTTTTCACAACCAGGACCGAAACCCTAGGCCGAACAAAATGGTCGGATGCGAAGTGAAATTTTTTCGCTCGAAATTTTACGAGCATGTGCGGAACTTCTAGGCAATCATATCGGCAGGTGACAGGAAGTGATTCAAGTTCGTTTGACCCCCTATTTTCTTTAACGAACGATAACTTTTTGTCATAATAACAAGTGCCCCGATCCCGGCCGAAACGACTCGAATTACACTTCGAGACCCGCCGACATGATCGCCACGATGCACAGAGCACCCTCGTAAATTTTCGGGACGTTTCATTTTTTCACAACCAGGACCGAAACCCTAGGCCGAACAAAATGGTCGGATGCGAAGTGAAATTTTTTCACTCGAAATTTTACGAGCATGTGCGGAACTTCTAGGCAATCATATCGGCAGGTGACACGAAGTGATTCAAGTTCGTTTGCCCCTCCATTTTCTTTAACGAACGATAACTTTTTGTGAAAATAACAAGTGCCCCGAACCCGGCCGAAACGACTCGAATTACACTTCGAGACCCGCCGACATGATCGCCACGATGCACAGAGCACCCTCGTAAATTTTCGGGACGTTTCATTTTTTCACAACCAGGACCGAAACCCTAGGCCGAACAAAATGGTCGGATGCGAAGTGAAATTTTTTTCGCTCGAAATTTTACGAGCTTGTGCAGAACTTCTAGGCAATCATATCGGCAGGTGACACGAATTGATTCGAGTTCGTTTGCCCCCCCATTTACTTTAGCGAACGATAACTTTTTGTGAAAATAACAAGTGCCCCGATCCCGGCCGAAACGACTCGAATTACACTTCGAGACCCGCCGACATGATCGCCACGATGCACAGAGCACCCTCGTAAATTTTCGGGCAAATCGGACGACGTTGTATTTTTTAACAACCAGGACCGAAACCCTAGGCCGAACAAAATGGTCGGATGCGAATTGAAATTTTTTCGCTCGAAATTTTACGAGCGTGTGCGGAACTTCTAGGCAATTATATCGGCAGGTGACACGAAGTGATTCAAGTTCGTTTGCCCCCCCATTTTCTTTAACGAACGATAACTTTTTGTGAAAATAACAAGTGCCCCGAACCCGGCCGAAACGACTCGAATTACACTTCGAGACCCGCCAACATGATCGCCACGATGCACAGAGCACCCTCGTAAATTTTCGGGACGTTTCATTTTTTCACAACCAGGACCGAAACCCTAGGCCGAACAAAATGGTCGGATGCGAAGTGAAATTTTTTCGCTCGAAATTTTACGAGCATGTGCGGAACTTCTAGGCAATCATATCGGCAGGTGACACGAAGTGATTCAAGTTCGTTTGCCCCTCCATTTTCTTTAACGAACGATAACTTTTTGTGAAAATAACAAGTGCCCCGAACCCGGCCGAAACGACTCGAATTACACTTCGAGACCCGCCGACATGATCGCCACGATGCACAGAGCACCCTCGTAAATTTTCGGGACGTTTCATTTTTTCACAACCAGGACCGAAACCCTAGGCCGAACAAAATGGTCGGATGCGAAGTGAAATTTTTTTCACTCGAAATTTTACGAGCTTGTGCAGAACTTCTAGGCAATCATATCGGCAGGTGACACGAATTGATTCGAGTTCGTTTGCCCCCCCATTTACTTTAGCGAACGATAACTTTTTGTGAAAATAACAAGTGCCCCGATCCCGGCCGAAACGACTCGAATTACACTTCGAGACCCGCCGACATGATCGCCACGATGCACAGAGCACCCTCGTAAATTTTCGGGACGTTTCATTTTTTCACAACCAGGACCGAAACCCTAGGCCGAACAAAATGGTCGGATACGAAGTGAAATTTTTTCGCTCGAAATTTGACGAGCTTGTGCAGAACTTCTAGGCAATCATATCGGCAGGTGACACGAGGTGATTCGAGTTCGTTTGCCCCCCCATTTTCTTTAACGAACGATAACTTTTTGTCAAAATAACAAGTGCCCCGATCCCGGCCGAAACGACTCGAATTACACTTCGACACCCGCCGACATGATCGCCACGATGCACAGAGCACCCTCGTAAATTTTCGGGACATTTCATTTTTTCACAACCAGGACCGAAACCCTAGGCCGAACAAAATGGTCGGATACGAAGTGAAATTTTTTCGCTCGAAATTTGACGAGCTTGTGCAGAACTTCTAGGCAATCATATCGGCAGGTGACACGAAGTGATTCGAGTTCGTTGGCCCCCCCATTTTCTTTAACGAACGATAACTTTTTGTGAAAATAACAAGTGCCCCGAACCCAGCCGAAACGAATCGAATTACACTTCGAGACCCGCCGACATGATCGCCACGATGCACAGAGCACTCTCGTAAATTTTCGGGATGTTTCATTTTTTCACAACCAGGACCGAAACCCTAGGCCGAACAAAATGGTCGGATGCGAAGTGAAATTTTGTCGCTCGAAATTTTACGAGCTTGTGCAGAACTTCTAGGCAATCATATCGGCAGGTGACACGAAGTGATTCGAGTTCGTTTGCCCCCCCATTTTCTTTAGCGAACGATAACTTTTTGTCAAAATAACAAGTGCCCCGATCCCGGCCGAAACGACTCGAATTACACTTCGAGACCCGCCGACATGATCGGCACGATGCACAGAGCACCCTCGTAAATTTTCGGGACGTTTCATTTTTTCACAACCAGGACCGAAACCCTAGGCCGAACAAAATGGTCGGATGCGAAGTGAAATTTTTTTCGCTCGAAATTTTACGAGCTTGTGCAGAACTTCTAGGCAATCATATCGGCAGGTGACACGAATTGATTCGAGTTCGTTTGCCCCCCCATTTACTTTAGCGAACGATAACTTTTTGTGAAAATAACAAGTGCCCCGATCCCGGCCGAAACGACTCGAATTACACTTCGAGACCCGCCGACATGATCGCCACGATGCACAGAGCACCCTCGTAAATTTTCGGGCAAATCGGACGACGTTGTATTTTTTCACAACCAGGACCGAAACCCTAGGCCGAACAAAATGGTCGGATGCGAATTGAAATTTTTTCGCTCGAAATTTTACGAGCATGTGCGGAACTTCTAGGCAATCATATCGGCAGGTGACACGAAGTGATTCAAGTTCGTTTGCCCCCCCATTTTCTTTAACGAACGATAACTTTTTGTGAAAATAACAAGTGCCCCGAACCCGGCCGAAACGACTCGAATTACACTTCGAGACCCGCCAACATGATCGCCACGATGCACAGAGCACCCTCGTAAATTTTCGGGACGTTTCATTTTTTCACAACCAGGACCGAAACCCTAGGCCGAACAAAATGGTCGGATGCGAAGTGAAATTTTTTCGCTCGAAATTTTACGAGCATGTGCGGAACTTCTAGGCAATCATATCGGCAGGTGACACGAAGTGATTCAAGTTCGTTTGCCCCTCCATTTTCTTTAACGAACGATAACTTTTTGTGAAAATAACAAGTGCCCCGAACCCGGCCGAAACGACTCGAATTACACTTCGAGACCCGCCGACATGATCGCCACGATGCACAGAGCACCCTCGTAAATTTTCGGGACGTTTCATTTTTTCACAACCAGGACCGAAACCCTAGGCCGAACAAAATGGTCGGATACGAAGTGAAATTTTTTCGCTCGAAATTTTACGAGCTTGTGCAGAACTTCTAGGCAACCATATCGGCAGGTGACACGATGTGATTCGAGTTCGTTTGCCCCCCCATTTTCTTTAACGAACGATAACTTTTTGTCAAAATAACAAGTGCCCCGATCCCGGCCGAAACGACTCGAATTACACTTCGAGACCCGCCGACATGATCGCCACGATGCACAGAGCACCCTCGTAAATTTTCGGGACGTTTCATTTTTTCACAACCAGGACCGAAACCCTAGGCCGAACAAAATGGTCGGATGCGAAGTGAAATTTTGTCGCTCGAAATTTTACGAGCTTGTGCAGAACTTCTAGGCAATCATATCGGCAGGTGACACGAAGTGATTCGAGTTCGTTTGCCCCCCCATTTTCTTTAACGAACGATAACTTTTTGTGAAAATAACAAGTGCCCCGAACCCGGCCGAAACGACTCGAATTACACTTCGAGACCCGCCGACATGATCGCCACGATGCACAAAGCACCCTCGTAAATTTTCGGGACGTTTCATTTTTTCACAACCAGGACCGAAACCCTAGGCCGAACAAAATGGTCGGATGCGAAGTGAAATTTTGTCGCTCGAAATTTTACGAGCTTGTGCAGAACTTCTAGGCAATCATATCGGCAGGTGACACGAATTGATTCGAGTTCGTTTGCCCCCCCATTTACTTTAGCGAACGATAACTTTTTGTGAAAATAACAAGTGCCCCGATCCCGGCCGAAACGACTCGAATTACACTTCGAGACCCGCCGACATGATCGCCACGATGCACAGAGCACCCTCGTAAATTTTCGGGACGTTTCATTTTTTTAACAACCAGGACCGAAACCCTAGGCCGAACAAAATGGTCGGATACGAAGTGAAATTTTTTCGCTCGAAATTTTACGAGCTTGTGCAGAACTTCTAGGCAATCATATCGGCAGGTGACACGAAGTGATTCGAGTTCGTTTGCCCCCCCATTTTCTTTAACGAACGATAACTTTTTGTCAAAATAACAAGTGCCCCGATCCCGGCCGAAACGACTCGAATTACACTTCGAGGCCCGCCGACATGATCGGCACGATGCACAGAGCACCCTCGTAAATTTTCGGGACGTTTCATTTTTTCACAACCAGGACCGAAACCCTAGGCCGAACAAAATGGTCGGATGCGAAGTGAAATTTTTTTCGCTCGAAATTTTACGAGCTTGTGCAGAACTTCTAGGCAATCATATCGGCAGGTGACACGAATTGATTCGAGTTCGTTTGCCCCCCCATTTACTTTAGCGAACGATAACTTTTTGTGAAAATAACAAGTGCCCCGATCCCGGCCGAAACGACTCGAATTACACTTCGAGACCCGCCGACATGATCGCCACGATGCACAGAGCACCCTCGTAAATTTTCGGGACGTTTCATTTTTTCACAACCAGGACCGAAACCCTAGGCCGAACAAAATGGTCGGATGCGAAGTGAAATTTTTTTCGCTCGAAATTTTACGAGCTTGTGCAGAACTTCTAGGCAATCATATCGGCAGGTGACACGAATTGATTCGAGTTCGTTTGCCCCCCCATTTACTTTAGCGAACGATAACTTTTTGTGAAAATAACAAGTGCCCCGATCCCGGCCGAAACGACTCGAATTACACTTCGAGACCCGCCGACATGATCGCCACGATGCACAGAGCACCCTCGTAAATTTTCGGGCAAATCGGACGACGTTGTATTTTTTCACAACCAGGACCGAAACCCTAGGCCGAACAAAATGGTCGGATGCGAATTGAAATTTTTTCGCTCGAAATTTTACGAGCATGTGCGGAACTTCTAGGCAATCATATCGGCAGGTGACACGAAGTGATTCAAGTTCGTTTGCCCCCCCATTTTCTTTAACGAACGATAACTTTTTGTGAAAATAACAAGTGCCCCGAACCCGGCCGAAACGACTCGAATTACACTTCGAGACCCGCCAACATGATCGCCACGATGCACAGAGCACCCTCGTAAATTTTCGGGACGTTTCATTTTTTCACAACCAGGACCGAAACCCTAGGCCGAACAAAATGGTCGGATGCGAAGTGAAATTTTTTCGCTCGAAATTTTACGAGCATGTGCGGAACTTCTAGGCAATCATATCGGCAGGTGACACGAAGTGATTCAAGTTCGTTTGCCCCTCCATTTTCTTTAACGAACGATAACTTTTTGTGAAAATAACAAGTGCCCCGAACCCGGCCGAAACGACTCGAATTACACTTCGAGACCCGCCGACATGATCGCCACGATGCACAGAGCACCCTCGTAAATTTTCGGGACGTTTCATTTTTTCACAACCAGGACCGAAACCCTAGGCCGAACAAAATGGTCGGATACGAAGTGAAATTTTTTCGCTCGAAATTTTACGAGCTTGTGCAGAACTTCTAGGCAACCATATCGGCAGGTGACACGATGTGATTCGAGTTCGTTTGCCCCCCCATTTTCTTTAACGAACGATAACTTTTTGTCAAAATAACAAGTGCCCCGATCCCGGCCGAAACGACTCGAATTACACTTCGAGACCCGCCGACATGATCGCCACGATGCACAGAGCACCCTCGTAAATTTTCGGGACGTTTCATTTTTTCACAACCAGGACCGAAACCCTAGGCCGAACAAAATGGTCGGATGCGAAGTGAAATTTTGTCGCTCGAAATTTTACGAGCTTGTGCAGAACTTCTAGGCAATCATATCGGCAGGTGACACGAAGTGATTCGAGTTCGTTTGCCCCCCCATTTTCTTTAACGAACGATAACTTTTTGTGAAAATAACAAGTGCCCCGAACCCGGCCGAAACGACTCGAATTACACTTCGAGACCCGCCGACATGATCGCCATGATGCACAAAGCACCCTCGTAAATTTTCGGGACGTTTCATTTTTTCACAACCAGGACCGAAACCCTAGGCCGAACAAAATGGTCGGATGCGAAGTGAAATTTTGTCGCTCGAAATTTTACGAGCTTGTGCAGAACTTCTAGGCAATCATATCGGCAGGTGACACGAATTGATTCGAGTTCGTTTGCCCCCCCATTTACTTTAGCGAACGATAACTTTTTGTGAAAATAACAAGTGCCCCGATCCCGGCCGAAACGACTCGAATTACACTTCGAGACCCGCCGACATGATCGCCACGATGCACAGAGCACCCTCGTAAATTTTCGGGACGTTTCATTTTTTTAACAACCAGGACCGAAACCCTAGGCCGAACAAAATGGTCGGATACGAAGTGAAATTTTTTCGCTCGAAATTTTACGAGCTTGTGCAGAACTTCTAGGCAATCATATCGGCAGGTGACACGAAGTGATTCGAGTTCGTTTGCCCCCCCATTTTCTTTAACGAACGATAACTTTTTGTCAAAATAACAAGTGCCCCGATCCCGGCCGAAACGACTCGAATTACACTTCGAGACCCGCCGACATGATCGGCACGATGCACAGAGCACCCTCGTAAATTTTCGGGACGTTTCATTTTTTCACAACCAGGACCGAAACCCTAGGCCGAACAAAATGGTCGGATGCGAAGTGAAATTTTTTTCGCTCGAAATTTTACGAGCTTGTGCAGAACTTCTAGGCAATCATATCGGCAGGTGACACGAATTGATTCGAGTTCGTTTGCCCCCCCATTTACTTGAGCGAACGATAACTTTTTGTGAAAATAACAAGTGCCCCGATCCCGGCCGAAACGACTCGAATTACACTTCGAGACCCGCCGACATGATCGCCACGATGCACAGAGCACCCTCGTAAATTTTCGGGACGTTTCATTTTTTCACAACCAGGACCGAAACCCTAGGCCGAACAAAATTGTCGGATACGAAGTGAAATTTTTTCGCTCGAAATTTTACGAGCTTGTGCAGAACTTCTAGGCAATCATATCGGCAGGTGACACGAAGTGATTCGAGTTCGTTTGCCCCCCCATTTTCTTTAACGAACGATAACTTTTTGTCAAAATAACAAGTGCCCCGAACCCGGCCGAAACGACTCGAATTACACTTCGAGACCCGCCGACATGATCGCCACGATGCACAGAGCACCCTCGTAAATTTTCGGGACGTTTCATTTTTTCACAACCAGGACCGAAACCCTAGGCCGAACAAAATGGTCGGATACGAAGTGAAATTTTTTCGCTCGAAATTTTACGAGCTTGTGCAGAACTTCTAGGCAACCATATCGGCAGGTGACACGATGTGATTCGAGTTCGTTTGCCCCCCCATTTTCTTTAACGAACGATAACTTTTTGTCAAAATAACAAGTGCCCCGATCCCGGCCGAAACGACTCGAATTACACTTCGAGACCCGCCGACATGATCGCCACGATGCACAGAGCACCCTCGTAAATTTTCGGGACGTTTCATTTTTTCACAACCAGGACCGAAACCCTAGGCCGAACAAAATGGTCGGATGCGAAGTGAAATTTAGTCGCTCGAAATTTTACGAGCTTGTGCAGAACTTCTAGGCAATCATATCGGCAGGTGACACGAAGTGATTCGAGTTCGTTTGCCCCCCCATTTTCTTTAACGAACGATAACTTTTTGTGAAAATAACAAGTGCCCCGAACCCGGCCGAAACGACTCGAATTACACTTCGAGACCTGCCGACATGATCGCCACGATGCACAAAGCACCCTCGTAAATTTTCGGGACGTTTCATTTTTTCACAACCAGGACCGAAACCCTAGGCCGAACAAAATGGTCGGATGCGAAGTGAAATTTAGTCGCTCGAAATTTTACGAGCTTGTGCAGAACTTCTAGGCAATCATATCGGCAGGTGACACGAAGTGATTCAAGTTCGTTTGCCCCCCCATTTTCTTTAACGAACGATAACTTTTTGTGAAAATAACAAGTGCCCCGAACCCGGCCGAAACGACTCGAATTACACTTCGAGACCCGCCAACATGATCGCCACGATGCACAGAGCACCGTCGTAAATTTTCGGGACGTTTCATTTTTTCACAACCAGGACCGAAACCCTAGGCCGAACAAAATGGTCGGATGCGAAGTGAAATTTTTTCGCTCGAAATTTTACGAGCATGTGCGGAACTTCTAGGCAATCATATCGGCAGGTGACAGGAAGTGATTCAAGTTCGTTTGACCCCCTATTTTCTTTAACGAACGATAACTTTTTGTCATAATAACAAGTGCCCCGATCCCGGCCGAAACGACTCGAATTACACTTCGAGACCCGCCGACATGATCGCCACGATGCACAGAGCACCCTCGTAAATTTTCGGGACGTTTCATTTTTTCACAACCAGGACCGAAACCCTAGGCCGAACAAAATGGTCGGATGCGAAGTGAAATTTTTTCACTCGAAATTTTACGAGCATGTGCGGAACTTCTAGGCAATCATATCGGCAGGTGACACGAAGTGATTCAAGTTCGTTTGCCCCTCCATTTTCTTTAACGAACGATAACTTTTTGTGAAAATAACAAGTGCCCCGAACCCGGCCGAAACGACTCGAATTACACTTCGAGACCCGCCGACATGATCGCCACGATGCACAGAGCACCCTCGTAAATTTTCGGGACGTTTCATTTTTTCACAACCAGGACCGAAACCCTAGGCCGAACAAAATGGTCGGATGCGAAGTGAAATTTTTTTCGCTCGAAATTTTACGAGCTTGTGCAGAACTTCTAGGCAATCATATCGGCAGGTGACACGAATTGATTCGAGTTCGTTTGCCCCCCCATTTACTTTAGCGAACGATAACTTTTTGTGAAAATAACAAGTGCCCCGATCCCGGCCGAAACGACTCGAATTACACTTCGAGACCCGCCGACATGATCGCCACGATGCACAGAGCACCCTCGTAAATTTTCGGGCAAATCGGACGACGTTGTATTTTTTAACAACCAGGACCGAAACCCTAGGCCGAACAAAATGGTCGGATGCGAATTGAAATTTTTTCGCTCGAAATTTTACGAGCGTGTGCGGAACTTCTAGGCAATCATATCGGCAGGTGACACGAAGTGATTCAAGTTCGTTTGCCCCCCCATTTTCTTTAACGAACGATAACTTTTTGTGAAAATAACAAGTGCCCCGAACCCGGCCGAAACGACTCGAATTACACTTCGAGACCCGCCAACATGATCGCCACGATGCACAGAGCACCCTCGTAAATTTTCGGGACGTTTCATTTTTTCACAACCAGGACCGAAACCCTAGGCCGAACAAAATGGTCGGATGCGAAGTGAAATTTTTTCGCTCGAAATTTTACGAGCATGTGCGGAACTTCTAGGCAATCATATCGGCAGGTGACACGAAGTGATTCAAGTTCGTTTGCCCCTCCATTTTCTTTAACGAACGATAACTTTTTGTGAAAATAACAAGTGCCCCGAACCCGGCCGAAACGACTCGAATTACACTTCGAGACCCGCCGACATGATCGCCACGATGCACAGAGCACCCTCGTAAATTTTCGGGACGTTTCATTTTTTCACAACCAGGACCGAAACCCTAGGCCGAACAAAATGGTCGGATGCGAAGTGAAATTTTTTTCACTCGAAATTTTACGAGCTTGTGCAGAACTTCTAGGCAATCATATCGGCAGGTGACACGAATTGATTCGAGTTCGTTTGCCCCCCCATTTACTTTAGCGAACGATAACTTTTTGTGAAAATAACAAGTGCCCCGATCCCGGCCGAAACGACTCGAATTACACTTCGAGACCCGCCGACATGATCGCCACGATGCACAGAGCACCCTCGTAAATTTTCGGGACGTTTCATTTTTTCACAACCAGGACCGAAACCCTAGGCCGAACAAAATGGTCGGATACGAAGTGAAATTTTTTCGCTCGAAATTTGACGAGCTTGTGCAGAACTTCTAGGCAATCATATCGGCAGGTGACACGAGGTGATTCGAGTTCGTTTGCCCCCCCATTTTCTTTAACGAACGATAACTTTTTGTCAAAATAACAAGTGCCCCGATCCCGGCCGAAACGACTCGAATTACACTTCGACACCCGCCGACATGATCGCCACGATGCACAGAGCACCCTCGTAAATTTTCGGGACATTTCATTTTTTCACAACCAGGACCGAAACCCTAGGCCGAACAAAATGGTCGGATACGAAGTGAAATTTTTTCGCTCGAAATTTGACGAGCTTGTGCAGAACTTCTAGGCAATCATATCGGCAGGTGACACGAAGTGATTCGAGTTCGTTGGCCCCCCCATTTTCTTTAACGAACGATAACTTTTTGTGAAAATAACAAGTGCCCCGAACCCAGCCGAAACGAATCGAATTACACTTCGAGACCCGCCGACATGATCGCCACGATGCACAGAGCACTCTCGTAAATTTTCGGGATGTTTCATTTTTTCACAACCAGGACCGAAACCCTAGGCCGAACAAAATGGTCGGATGCGAAGTGAAATTTTGTCGCTCGAAATTTTACGAGCTTGTGCAGAACTTCTAGGCAATCATATCGGCAGGTGACACGAAGTGATTCGAGTTCGTTTGCCCCCCCATTTTCTTTAGCGAACGATAACTTTTTGTGAAAATAACAAGTGCCCCGATCCCGGCCGAAACGACTCGAATTACACTTCGAGACCCGCCGACATGATCGCCACGATGCACAGAGCACCCTCGTAAATTTTCGGGACGTTTCATTTTTTTAACAACCAGGACCGAAACCCTAGGCCGAACAAAATGGTCGGATACGAAGTGAAATTTTTTCGCTCGAAATTTTACGAGCTTGTGCAGAACTTCTAGGCAATCATATCGGCAGGTGACACGAAGTGATTCGAGTTCGTTTGCCCCCCCATTTTCTTTAGCGAACGATAACTTTTTGTCAAAATAACAAGTGCCCCGATCCCGGCCGAAACGACTCGAATTACACTTCGAGACCCGCCGACATGATCGGCACGATGCACAGAGCACCCTCGTAAATTTTCGGGACGTTTCATTTTTTCACAACCAGGACCGAAACCCTAGGCCGAACAAAATGGTCGGATGCGAAGTGAAATTTTTTTCGCTCGAAATTTTACGAGCTTGTGCAGAACTTCTAGGCAATCATATCGGCAGGTGACACGAATTGATTCGAGTTCGTTTGCCCCCCCATTTACTTTAGCGAACGATAACTTTTTGTGAAAATAACAAGTGCCCCGATCCCGGCCGAAACGACTCGAATTACACTTCGAGACCCGCCGACATGATCGCCACGATGCACAGAGCACCCTCGTAAATTTTCGGGCAAATCGGACGACGTTGTATTTTTTCACAACCAGGACCGAAACCCTAGGCCGAACAAAATGGTCGGATGCGAATTGAAATTTTTTCGCTCGAAATTTTACGAGCATGTGCGGAACTTCTAGGCAATCATATCGGCAGGTGACACGAAGTGATTCAAGTTCGTTTGCCCCCCCATTTTCTTTAACGAACGATAACTTTTTGTGAAAATAACAAGTGCCCCGAACCCGGCCGAAACGACTCGAATTACACTTCGAGACCCGCCAACATGATCGCCACGATGCACAGAGCACCCTCGTAAATTTTCGGGACGTTTCATTTTTTCACAACCAGGACCGAAACCCTAGGCCGAACAAAATGGTCGGATGCGAAGTGAAATTTTTTCGCTCGAAATTTTACGAGCATGTGCGGAACTTCTAGGCAATCATATCGGCAGGTGACACGAAGTGATTCAAGTTCGTTTGCCCCTCCATTTTCTTTAACGAACGATAACTTTTTGTGAAAATAACAAGTGCCCCGAACCCGGCCGAAACGACTCGAATTACACTTCGAGACCCGCCGACATGATCGCCACGATGCACAGAGCACCCTCGTAAATTTTCGGGACGTTTCATTTTTTCACAACCAGGACCGAAACCCTAGGCCGAACAAAATGGTCGGATACGAAGTGAAATTTTTTCGCTCGAAATTTTACGAGCTTGTGCAGAACTTCTAGGCAACCATATCGGCAGGTGACACGATGTGATTCGAGTTCGTTTGCCCCCCCATTTTCTTTAACGAACGATAACTTTTTGTCAAAATAACAAGTGCCCCGATCCCGGCCGAAACGACTCGAATTACACTTCGAGACCCGCCGACATGATCGCCACGATGCACAGAGCACCCTCGTAAATTTTCGGGACGTTTCATTTTTTCACAACCAGGACCGAAACCCTAGGCCGAACAAAATGGTCGGATGCGAAGTGAAATTTTGTCGCTCGAAATTTTACGAGCTTGTGCAGAACTTCTAGGCAATCATATCGGCAGGTGACACGAAGTGATTCGAGTTCGTTTGCCCCCCCATTTTCTTTAACGAACGATAACTTTTTGTGAAAATAACAAGTGCCCCGAACCCGGCCGAAACGACTCGAATTACACTTCGAGACCCGCCGACATGATCGCCACGATGCACAAAGCGCCCTCGTAAATTTTCGGGACGTTTCATTTTTTCACAACCAGGACCGAAACCCTAGGCCGAACAAAATGGTCGGATGCGAAGTGAAATTTTGTCGCTCGAAATTTTACGAGCTTGTGCAGAACTTCTAGGCAATCATATCGGCAGGTGACACGAATTGATTCGAGTTCGTTTGCCCCCCCATTTACTTTAGCGAACGATAACTTTTTGTGAAAATAACAAGTGCCCCGATCCCGGCCGAAACGACTCGAATTACACTTCGAGACCCGCCGACATGATCGCCACGATGCACAGAGCACCCTCGTAAATTTTCGGGACGTTTCATTTTTTTAACAACCAGGACCGAAACCCTAGGCCGAACAAAATGGTCGGATACGAAGTGAAATTTTTTCGCTCGAAATTTTACGAGCTTGTGCAGAACTTCTAGGCAATCATATCGGCAGGTGACACGAAGTGATTCGAGTTCGTTTGCCCCCCCATTTTCTTTAACGAACGATAACTTTTTGTCAAAATAACAAGTGCCCCGATCCCGGCCGAAACGACTCGAATTACACTTCGAGACCCGCCGACATGATCGGCACGATGCACAGAGCACCCTCGTAAATTTTCGGGACGTTTCATTTTTTCACAACCAGGACCGAAACCCTAGGCCGAACAAAATGGTCGGATGCGAAGTGAAATTTTTTTCGCTCGAAATTTTACGAGCTTGTGCAGAACTTCTAGGCAATCATATCGGCAGGTGACACGAATTGATTCGAGTTCGTTTGCCCCCCCATTTACTTTAGCGAACGATAACTTTTTGTGAAAATAACAAGTGCCCCGATCCCGGCCGAAACGACTCGAATTACACTTCGAGACCCGCCGACATGATCGCCACGATGCACAGAGCACCCTCGTAAATTTTCGGGACGTTTCATTTTTTCACAACCAGGACCGAAACCCTAGGCCGAACAAAATGGTCGGATGCGAAGTGAAATTTTTTTCGCTCGAAATTTTACGAGCTTGTGCAGAACTTCTAGGCAATCATATCGGCAGGTGACACGAATTGATTCGAGTTCGTTTGCCCCCCCATTTACTTTAGCGAACGATAACTTTTTGTGAAAATAACAAGTGCCCCGATCCCGGCCGAAACGACTCGAATTACACTTCGAGACCCGCCGACATGATCGCCACGATGCACAGAGCACCCTCGTAAATTTTCGGGCAAATCGGACGACGTTGTATTTTTTCACAACCAGGACCGAAACCCTAGGCCGAACAAAATGGTCGGATGCGAATTGAAATTTTTTCGCTCGAAATTTTACGAGCATGTGCGGAACTTCTAGGCAATCATATCGGCAGGTGACACGAAGTGATTCAAGTTCGTTTGCCCCCCCATTTTCTTTAACGAACGATAACTTTTTGTGAAAATAACAAGTGCCCCGAACCCGGCCGAAACGACTCGAATTACACTTCGAGACCCGCCAACATGATCGCCACGATGCACAGAGCACCCTCGTAAATTTTCGGGACGTTTCATTTTTTCACAACCAGGACCGAAACCCTAGGCCGAACAAAATGGTCGGATGCGAAGTGAAATTTTTTCGCTCGAAATTTTACGAGCATGTGCGGAACTTCTAGGCAATCATATCGGCAGGTGACACGAAGTGATTCAAGTTCGTTTGCCCCTCCATTTTCTTTAACGAACGATAACTTTTTGTGAAAATAACAAGTGCCCCGAACCCGGCCGAAACGACTCGAATTACACTTCGAGACCCGCCGACATGATCGCCACGATGCACAGAGCACCCTCGTAAATTTTCGGGACGTTTCATTTTTTCACAACCAGGACCGAAACCCTAGGCCGAACAAAATGGTCGGATACGAAGTGAAATTTTTTCGCTCGAAATTTTACGAGCTTGTGCAGAACTTCTAGGCAACCATATCGGCAGGTGACACGATGTGATTCGAGTTCGTTTGCCCCCCCATTTTCTTTAACGAACGATAACTTTTTGTCAAAATAACAAGTGCCCCGATCCCGGCCGAAACGACTCGAATTACACTTCGAGACCCGCCGACATGATCGCCACGATGCACAGAGCACCCTCGTAAATTTTCGGGACGTTTCATTTTTTCACAACCAGGACCGAAACCCTAGGCCGAACAAAATGACCGGATGCGAAGTGAAATTTTGTCGCTCGAAATTTTACGAGCTTGTGCAGAACTTCTAGGCAATCATATCGGCAGGTGACACGAAGTGATTCGAGTTCGTTTGCCCCCCCATTTTCTTTAACGAACGATAACTTTTTGTGAAAATAACAAGTGCCCCGAACCCGGCCGAAACGACTCGAATTACACTTCGAGACCCGCCGACATGATCGCCACGATGCACAAAGCACCCTCGTAAATTTTCGGGACGTTTCATTTTTTCACAACCAGGACCGAAACCCTAGGCCGAACAAAATGGTCGGATGCGAAGTGAAATTTTGTCGCTCGAAATTTTACGAGCTTGTGCAGAACTTCTAGGCAATCATATCGGCAGGTGACACGAATTGATTCGAGTTCGTTTGCCCCCCCATTTACTTTAGCGAACGATAACTTTTTGTGAAAATAACAAGTGCCCCGATCCCGGCCGAAACGACTCGAATTACACTTCGAGACCCGCCGACATGATCGCCACGATGCACAGAGCACCCTCGTAAATTTTCGGGACGTTTCATTTTTTTAACAACCAGGACCGAAACCCTAGGCCGAACAAAATGGTCGGATACGAAGTGAAATTTTTTCGCTCGAAATTTTACGAGCTTGTGCAGAACTTCTAGGCAATCATATCGGCAGGTGACACGAAGTGATTCGAGTTCGTTTGCCCCCCCATTTTCTTTAACGAACGATAACTTTTTGTCAAAATAACAAGTGCCCCGATCCCGGCCGAAACGACTCGAATTACACTTCGAGACCCGCCGACATGATCGGCACGATGCACAGAGCACCCTCGTAAATTTTCGGGACGTTTCATTTTTTCACAACCAGGACCGAAACCCTAGGCCGAACAAAATGGTCGGATGCGAAGTGAAATTTTTTTCGCTCGAAATTTTACGAGCTTGTGCAGAACTTCTAGGCAATCATATCGGCAGGTGACACGAATTGATTCGAGTTCGTTTGCCCCCCCATTTACTTGAGCGAACGATAACTTTTTGTGAAAATAACAAGTGCCCCGATCCCGGCCGAAACGACTCGAATTACACTTCGAGACCCGCCGACATGATCGCCACGATGCACAGAGCACCCTCGTAAATTTTCGGGACGTTTCATTTTTTCACAACCAGGACCGAAACCCTAGGCCGAACAAAATTGTCGGATACGAAGTGAAATTTTTTCGCTCGAAATTTTACGAGCTTGTGCAGAACTTCTAGGCAATCATATCGGCAGGTGACACGAAGTGATTCGAGTTCGTTTGCCCCCCCATTTTCTTTAACGAACGATAACTTTTTGTCAAAATAACAAGTGCCCCGAACCCGGCCGAAACGACTCGAATTACACTTCGAGACCCGCCGACATGATCGCCACGATGCACAGAGCACCCTCGTAAATTTTCGGGACGTTTCATTTTTTCACAACCAGGACCGAAACCCTAGGCCGAACAAAATGGTCGGATACGAAGTGAAATTTTTTCGCTCGAAATTTTACGAGCTTGTGCAGAACTTCTAGGCAACCATATCGGCAGGTGACACGATGTGATTCGAGTTCGTTTGCCCCCCCATTTTCTTTAACGAACGATAACTTTTTGTCAAAATAACAAGTGCCCCGATCCCGGCCGAAACGACTCGAATTACACTTCGAGACCCGCCGACATGATCGCCACGATGCACAGAGCACCCTCGTAAATTTTCGGGACGTTTCATTTTTTCACAACCAGGACCGAAACCCTAGGCCGAACAAAATGGTCGGATGCGAAGTGAAATTTAGTCGCTCGAAATTTTACGAGCTTGTGCAGAACTTCTAGGCAATCATATCGGCAGGTGACACGAAGTGATTCGAGTTCGTTTGCCCCCCCATTTTCTTTAACGAACGATAACTTTTTGTGAAAATAACAAGTGCCCCGAACCCGGCCGAAACGACTCGAATTACACTTCGAGACCTGCCGACATGATCGCCACGATGCACAAAGCACCCTCGTAAATTTTCGGGACGTTTCATTTTTTCACAACCAGGACCGAAACCCTAGGCCGAACAAAATGGTCGGATGCGAAGTGAAATTTTGTCGCTCGAAATTTTACGAGCTTGTGCAGAACTTCTAGGCAATCATATCGGCAGGTGACACGAATTGATTCGAGTTCGTTTGCCCCCCCATTTACTTTAGCGAACGATAACTTTTTGTGAAAATAACAAGTGCCCCGATCCCGGCCGAAACGACTCGAATTACACTTCGAGACCCGCCGACATGATCGCCACGATGCACAGAGCACCCTCGTAAATTTTCGGGACGTTTCATTTTTTTAACAACCAGGACCGAAACCCTAGGCCGAACAAAATGGTCGGATACGAAGTGAAATTTTTTCGCTCGAAATTTAACGAGCTTGTGCAGAACTTCTAGGCAATCATATCGGCAGGTGACACGAAGTGATTCGAGTTCGTTTGCCCCCCCATTTTCTTTAACGAACGATAACTTTTTGTCAAAATAACAAGTGCCCCGATCCCGGCCGAAACGACTCGAATTACACTTCGAGACCCGCCGACATGATCGGCACGATGCACAGAGCACCCTCGTAAATTTTCGGGACGTTTCATTTTTTCACAACCAGGACCGAAACCCTAGGCCGAACAAAATGGTCGGATGCGAAGTGAAATTTTTTTCGCTCGAAATTTTACGAGCTTGTGCAGAACTTCTAGGCAATCATATCGGCAGGTGACACGAATTGATTCGAGTTCGTTTGCCCCCCCATTTACTTTAGCGAACGATAACTTTTTGTGAAAATAACAAGTGCCCCGATCCCGGCCGAAACGACTCGAATTACACTTCGAGACCCGCCGACATGATCGCCACGATGCACAGAGCACCCTCGTAAATTTTCGGGACGTTTCATTTTTTCACAACCAGGACCGAAACCCTAGGCCGAACAAAATGGTCGGATACGAAGTGAAATTTTTTCGCTCGAAATTTTACGAGCTTGTGCAGAACTTCTAGGCAATCATATCGGCAGGTGACACGAAGTGATTCGAGTTCGTTTGCCCCCCCATTTTCTTTAACGAACGATAACTTTTTGTCAAAATAACAAGTGCCCCGATCCCGGCCGAAACGACTCGAATTACACTCCGAGACCCGCCGACATGATCGCCATGATGCACAGAGCACCCTCGTAAATTTTCGGGACGTTTCATTTTTTCACAACCAGGACCGAAACCCTAGGCCGAACAAAATGGTCGGATACGAAGTGAAATTTTTTCGCTCGAAATTTTACGAGCTTGTGCAGAACTTCTAGGCAATCATATCGGCAGGTGACACGAAGTGATTCGAGTTCGTTTGCCCCCCCATTTTCTTTAACGAACGATAACTTTTTGTGAAAATAACAAGTGCCCCGAACCCAGCCGAAACGAATCGAATTACACTTCGAGACCCGCCGACATGATCGCCACGATGCACAGAGCACCCTCGTAAATTTTCGGGACGTTTCATTTTTTCACAACCAGGACCGAAACCCTAGGCCGAACAAAATGGTCGGATGCGAAGTGAAATTTTGTCGCTCGAAATTTTACGAGCTTGTGCAGAACTTCTAGGCAATCATATCGGCAGGTGACACGAAGTGATTCGAGTTCGTTTGCCCCCCCATTTTCTTTAACGAACGATAACTTTTTGTGAAAATAACAAGTGCCCCGAACCCGGCCGAAACGACTCGAATTACACTTCGAGACCCGCCGACATGATCGCCACGATGCACAAAGCACCCTCGTAAATTTTCGGGACGTTTCATTTTTTCACAACCAGGACCGAAACCCTAGGCCGAACAAAATGGTCGGATGCGAAGTGAAATTTTGTCGCTCGAAATTTTACGAGCTTGTGCAGAACTTCTAGGCAATCATATCGGCAGGTGACACGAATTGATTCGAGTTCGTTTGCCCCCCCATTTACTTTAGCGAACGATAACTTTTTGTGAAAATAACAAGTGCCCCGATCCCGGCCGAAACGACTCGAATTACACTTCGAGACCCGCCGACATGATCGCCACGATGCACAGAGCACCCTCGTAAATTTTCGGGCAAATCGGACGACGTTGTATTTTTTCACAACCAGGACCGAAACCCTAGGCCGAACAAAATGGTCGGATGCGAATTGAAATTTTTTCGCTCGAAATTTTACGAGCATGTGCGGAACTTCTAGGCAATCATATCGGCAGGTGACACGAAGTGATTCAAGTTCGTTTGCCCCCCCATTTTCTTTAACGAACGATAACTTTTTGTGAAAATAACAAGTGCCCCGAACCCGGCCGAAACGACTCGAATTACACTTCGAGACCCGCCAACATGATCGCCACGATGCACAGAGCACCCTCGTAAATTTTCGGGATGTTTCATTTTTTCACAACAAGGACCGAAACCCTAGGCCGAACAAAATGGTCGGTTGCGAAGTGAAATTTTTTTCGCTCGAAATTTTACGAGCTTGTGCAGAACTTCTAGGCAATCATATCGGCAGGTGACACGAATTGATTCGAGTTCGTTTGCCCCCCCATTTACTTTAGCGAACGATAACTTTTTGTGAAAATAACAAGTGCCCCGATCCCGGCCGAAACGACTCGAATTACACTTCGAGACCCGCCGACATGATCGCCACGATGCACAGAGCACCCTCGTAAATTTTCGGGACGTTTCATTTTTTTAACAACCAGGACCGAAACCCTAGGCCGAACAAAATGGTCGGATACGAAGTGAAATTTTTTCGCTCGAAATTTTACGAGCTTGTGCAGAACTTCTAGGCAATCATATCGGCAGGTGACACGAAGTGATTCGAGTTCGTTTGCCCCCCCATTTTCTTTAACGAACGATAACTTTTTGTCAAAATAACAAGTGCCCCGATCCCGGCCGAAACGACTCGAATTACACTTCGAGACCCGCCGACATGATCGGCACGATGCACAGAGCACCCTCGTAAATTTTCGGGACGTTTCATTTTTTCACAACCAGGACCGAAACCCTAGGCCGAACAAAATGGTCGGATGCGAAGTGAAATTTTTTTCGCTCGAAATTTTACGAGCTTGTGCAGAACTTCTAGGCAATCATATCGGCAGGTGACACGAATTGATTCGAGTTCGTTTGCCCCCCCATTTACTTTAGCGAACGATAACTTTTTGTGAAAATAACAAGTGCCCCGATCCCGGCCGAAACGACTCGAATTACACTTCGAGACCCGCCGACATGATCGCCACGATGCACAGAGCACCCTCGTAAATTTTCGGGACGTTTCATTTTTTCACAACCAGGACCGAAACCCTAGGCCGAACAAAATGGTCGGATACGAAGTGAAATTTTTTCGCTCGAAATTTTACGAGCTTGTGCAGAACTTCTAGGCAATCATATCGGCAGGTGACACGAAGTGATTCGAGTTCGTTTGCCCCCCCATTTTCTTTAACGAACGATAACTTTTTGTCAAAATAACAAGTGCCCCGATCCCGGCCGAAACGACTCGAATTACACTCCGAGACCCGCCGACATGATCGCCATGATGCACAGAGCACCCTCGTAAATTTTCGGGACGTTTCATTTTTTCACAACCAGGACCGAAACCCTAGGCCGAACAAAATGGTCGGATACGAAGTGAAATTTTTTCGCTCGAAATTTTACGAGCTTGTGCAGAACTTCTAGGCAATCATATCGGCAGGTGACACGAAGTGATTCGAGTTCGTTTGCCCCCCCATTTTCTTTAACGAACGATAACTTTTTGTGAAAATAACAAGTGCCCCGAACCCAGCCGAAACGAATCGAATTACACTTCGAGACCCGCCGACATGATCGCCACGATGCACAGAGCACCCTCGTAAATTTTCGGGACGTTTCATTTTTTCACAACCAGGACCGAAACCCTAGGCCGAACAAAATGGTCGGATGCGAAGTGAAATTTTGTCGCTCGAAATTTTACGAGCTTGTGCAGAACTTCTAGGCAATCATATCGGCAGGTGACACGAAGTGATTCGAGTTCGTTTGCCCCCCCATTTTCTTTAACGAACGATAACTTTTTGTGAAAATAACAAGTGCCCCGAACCCGGCCGAAACGACTCGAATTACACTTCGAGACCCGCCGACATGATCGCCACGATGCACAAAGCACCCTCGTAAATTTTCGGGACGTTTCATTTTTTCACAACCAGGACCGAAACCCTAGGCCGAACAAAATGGTCGGATGCGAAGTGAAATTTTGTCGCTCGAAATTTTACGAGCTTGTGCAGAACTTCTAGGCAATCATATCGGCAGGTGACACGAATTGATTCGAGTTCGTTTGCCCCCCCATTTACTTTAGCGAACGATAACTTTTTGTGAAAATAACAAGTGCCCCGATCCCGGCCGAAACGACTCGAATTACACTTCGAGACCCGCCGACATGATCGCCACGATGCACAGAGCACCCTCGTAAATTTTCGGGCAAATCGGACGACGTTGTATTTTTTCACAACCAGGACCGAAACCCTAGGCCGAACAAAATGGTCGGATGCGAATTGAAATTTTTTCGCTCGAAATTTTACGAGCATGTGCGGAACTTCTAGGCAATCATATCGGCAGGTGACACGAAGTGATTCAAGTTCGTTTGCCCCCCCATTTTCTTTAACGAACGATAACTTTTTGTGAAAATAACAAGTGCCCCGAACCCGGCCGAAACGACTCGAATTACACTTCGAGACCCGCCAACATGATCGCCACGATGCACAGAGCACCCTCGTAAATTTTCGGGATGTTTCATTTTTTCACAACAAGGACCGAAACCCTAGGCCGAACAAAATGGTCGGATGCGAAGTGAAATTTTTTTCGCTCGAAATTTTACGAGCTTGTGCAGAACTTCTAGGCAATCATATCGGCAGGTGACACGAATTGATTCGAGTTCGTTTGCCCCCCCATTTACTTTAGCGAACGATAACTTTTTGTGAAAATAACAAGTGCCCCGATCCCGGCCGAAACGACTCGAATTACACTTCGAGACCCGCCGACATGATCGCCACGATGCACAGAGCACCCTCGTAAATTTTCGGGCAAATCGGACGACGTTGTATTTTTTCACAACCAGGACCGAAACCCTAGGCCGAACAAAATGGTCGGATGCGAATTGAAATTTTTTCGCTCGAAATTTTACGAGCATGTGCGGAACTTCTAGGCAATCATATCGGCAGGTGACACGAAGTGATTCAAGTTCGTTTGCCCCCCCATTTTCTTTAACGAACGATAACTTTTTGTGAAAATAACAAGTGCCCCGAACCCGGCCGAAACGACTCGAATTACACTTCGAGACCCGCCAACATGATCGCCACGATGCACAGAGCACCCTCGTAAATTTTCGGGATGTTTCATTTTTTCACAACAAGGACCGAAACCCTAGGCCGAACAAAATGGTCGGATGCGAAGTGAAATTTTTTTCGCTCGAAATTTTACGAGCTTGTGCAGAACTTCTAGGCAATCATATCGGCAGGTGACACGAATTGATTCGAGTTCGTTTGCCCCCCCATTTACTTTAGCGAACGATAACTTTTTGTGAAAATAACAAGTGCCCCGATCCCGGCCGAAACGACTCGAATTACACTTCGAGACCCGCCGACATGATCGCCACGATGCACAGAGCACCCTCGTAAATTTTCGGGACGTTTCATTTTTTTAACAACCAGGACCGAAACCCTAGGCCGAACAAAATGGTCGGATACGAAGTGAAATTTTTTCGCTCGAAATTTTACGAGCTTGTGCAGAACTTCTAGGCAATCATATCGGCAGGTGACACGAAGTGATTCGAGTTCGTTTGCCCCCCCATTTTCTTTAACGAACGATAACTTTTTGTCAAAATAACAAGTGCCCCGATCCCGGCCGAAACGACTCGAATTACACTTCGAGACCCGCCGACATGATCGGCACGATGCACAGAGCACCCTCGTAAATTTTCGGGACGTTTCATTTTTTCACAACCAGGACCGAAACCCTAGGCCGAACAAAATGGTCGGATGCGAAGTGAAATTTTTTTCGCTCGAAATTTTACGAGCTTGTGCAGAACTTCTAGGCAATCATATCGGCAGGTGACACGAATTGATTCGAGTTCGTTTGCCCCCCCATTTACTTTAGCGAACGATAACTTTTTGTGAAAATAACAAGTGCCCCGATCCCGGCCGAAACGACTCGAATTACACTTCGAGACCCGCCGACATGA
This sequence comes from Corylus avellana, assembly GCF_965113065.1. Taxonomy (NCBI): domain Eukaryota; kingdom Viridiplantae; phylum Streptophyta; class Magnoliopsida; order Fagales; family Betulaceae; genus Corylus; species Corylus avellana. The sequence continues at coordinate 14,202,184 of NC_142495.1, read as the reverse complement.
TCGCCACGATGCACAGAGCACCCTCGTAAATTTTCGGGACGTTTCATTTTTTCACAACCAGGACCGAAACCCTAGGCCGAACAAAATGGTCGGATACGAAGTGAAATTTTTTCGCTCGAAATTTTACGAGCTTGTGCAGAACTTCTAGGCAATCATATCGGCAGGTGACACGAAGTGATTCGAGTTCGTTTGCCCCCCCATTTTCTTTAACGAACGATAACTTTTTGTCAAAATAACAAGTGCCCCGATCCCGGCCGAAACGACTCGAATTACACTTCGAGACCCGCCGACATGATCGCCACGATGCACAGAGCACCCTCGTAAATTTTCGGGACGTTTCATTTTTTCACAACCAGGACCGAAACGCTAGGCCGAACAAAATGGTCGGATACGAAGTGAAATTTTGTCGCTCGAAATTTTACGAGCTTGTGCAGAACTTCTAGGCAATCATATCGGCAGGTGACACGAAGTGATTCGATTTCGTTTGCCCCCCCATTTTCTTTAACGAACGATAACTTTTTGTGAAAATAACAAGTGCCCCGAACCCAGCCGAAACGAATCGAATTACACTTCGAGACCCGCCGACATGATCGCCACGATGCACAGAGCACCCTCGTAAATTTTCGGGACGTTTCATTTTTTCACAACCAGGACCGAAACCCTAGGCCGAACAAAATGGTCGGATGCGAAGTGAAATTTTGTCGCTCGAAATTTTACGAGCTTGTGCAGAACTTCTAGGCAATCATATCGGCAGGTGACACGAAGTGATTCGAGTTCGTTTGCCCCCCCATTTTCTTTAACGAACGATAACTTTTTGTGAAAATAACAAGTGCCCCGAACCCGGCCGAAACGACTCGAATTACACTTCGAGACCCGCCGACATGATCGCCACGATGCACAAAGCACCCTCGTAAATTTTCGGGACGTTTCATTTTTTCACAACCAGGACCGAAACCCTAGGCCGAACAAAATGGTCGGATGCGAAGTGAAATTTTGTCGCTCGAAATTTTACGAGCTTGTGCAGAACTTCTAGGCAATCATATCGGCAGGTGACACGAATTGATTCGAGTTCGTTTGCCCCCCCATTTACTTTAGCGAACGATAACTTTTTGTGAAAATAACAAGTGCCCCGATCCCGGCCGAAACGACTCGAATTACACTTCGAGACCCGCCGACATGATCGCCACGATGCACAGAGCACCCTCGTAAATTTTCGGGACGTTTCATTTTTTTAACAACCAGGACCGAAACCCTAGGCCGAACAAAATGGTCGGATACGAAGTGAAATTTTTTCGCTCGAAATTTTACGAGCTTGTGCAGAACTTCTAGGCAATCATATCGGCAGGTGACACGAAGTGATTCGAGTTCGTTTGCCCCCCCATTTTCTTTAACGAACGATAACTTTTTGTCAAAATAACAAGTGCCCCGATCCCGGCCGAAACGACTCGAATTACACTTCGAGACCCGCCGACATGATCGGCACGATGCACAGAGCACCCTCGTAAATTTTCGGGACGTTTCATTTTTTCACAACCAGGACCGAAACCCTAGGCCGAACAAAATGGTCGGATGCGAAGTGAAATTTTTTTCGCTCGAAATTTTACGAGCTTGTGCAGAACTTCTAGGCAATCATATCGGCAGGTGACACGAATTGATTCGAGTTCGTTTGCCCCCCCATTTACTTTAGCGAACGATAACTTTTTGTGAAAATAACAAGTGCCCTGATCCCGGCCGAAACGACTCGAATTACACTTCGAGACCCGCCGACATGATCGCCACGATGCACAGAGCACCCTCGTAAATTTTCGGGACGTTTCATTTTTTCACAACCAGGACCGAAACCCTAGGCCGAACAAAATGGTCGGATACGAAGTGAAATTTTTTCGCTCGAAATTTTACGAGCTTGTGCAGAACTTCTAGGCAATCATATCGGCAGGTGACACGAAGTGATTCGAGTTCGTTTGCCCCCCCATTTTCTTTAACGAACGATAACTTTTTGTCAAAATAACAAGTGCCCCGATCCCGGCCGAAACGACTCGAATTACACTTCGAGACCCGCCGACATGATCGCCACGATGCACAGAGCACCCTCGTAAATTTTCGGGACGTTTCATTTTTTCACAACTAGGACCGAAACGCTAGGCCGAACAAAATGGTCGGATACGAAGTGAAATTTTGTCGCTCGAAATTTTACGAACTTGTGCAGAACTTCTAGGCAATCATATCGGCAGGTGACACGAAGTGATTCGAGTTCGTTTGCCCCCCCATTTTCTTTAACGAACGATAACTTTTTGTGAAAATAACAAGTGCCCCGAACCCAGCCGAAACGAATCGAATTACACTTCGAGACCCGCCGACATGATCGCCACGATGCACAGAGCACCCTCGTAAATTTTCGGGACGTTTCATTTTTTCACAACCAGGACCGAAACCCTAGGCCGAACAAAATGGTCGGATGCGAAGTGAAATTTTGTCGCTCGAAATTTTACGAGCTTGTGCAGAACTTCTAGGCAATCATATCGGCAGGTGACACGAAGTGATTCGAGTTCGTTTGCCCCCCCATTTTCTTTAACGAACGATAACTTTTTGTGAAAATAACAAGTGCCCCGAACCCGGCCGAAACGACTCGAATTACACTTCGAGACCCGCCGACATGATCGCCACGATGCACAAAGCACCCTCGTAAATTTTCGGGACGTTTCATTTTTTCACAACCAGGACCGAAACCCTAGGCCGAACAAAATGGTCGGATGCGAAGTGAAATTTTGTCGCTCGAAATTTTACGAGCTTGTGCAGAACTTCTAGGCAATCATATCGGCAGGTGACACGAATTGATTCGAGTTCGTTTGCCCCCCCATTTACTTTAGCGAACGATAACTTTTTGTGAAAATAACAAGTGCCCCGATCCCGGCCGAAACGACTCGAATTACACTTCGAGACCCGCCGACATGATCGCCACGATGCACAGAGCACCCTCGTAAATTTTCGGGCAAATCGGACGACGTTGTATTTTTTCACAACCAGGACCGAAACCCTAGGCCGAACAAAATGGTCGGATGCGAATTGAAATTTTTTCGCTCGAAATTTTACGAGCATGTGCGGAACTTCTAGGCAATCATATCGGCAGGTGACACGAAGTGATTCAAGTTCGTTTGCCCCCCCATTTTCTTTAACGAACGATAACTTTTTGTGAAAATAACAAGTGCCCCGAACCCGGCCGAAACGACTCGAATTACACTTCGAGACCCGCCAACATGATCGCCACGATGCACAGAGCACCCTCGTAAATTTTCGGGATGTTTCATTTTTTCACAACAAGGACCGAAACCCTAGGCCGAACAAAATGGTCGGATGCGAAGTGAAATTTTTTTCGCTCGAAATTTTACGAGCTTGTGCAGAACTTCTAGGCAATCATATCGGCAGGTGACACGAATTGATTCGAGTTCGTTTGCCCCCCCATTTACTTTAGCGAACGATAACTTTTTGTGAAAATAACAAGTGCCCCGATCCCGGCCGAAACGACTCGAATTACACTTCGAGACCCGCCGACATGATCGCCACGATGCACAGAGCACCCTCGTAAATTTTCGGGACGTTTCATTTTTTTAACAACCAGGACCGAAACACTAGGCCGAACAAAATGGTCGGATACGAAGTGAAATTTTTTCGCTCAAAATTTTACGAGCTTGTGCAGAACTTCTAGGCAATCATATCGGCAGGTGACACGAAGTGATTCGAGTTCGTTTGCCCCCCCATTTTCTTTAACGAACGATTACTTTTTGTCAAAATAACAAGTGCCCCGATCCCGGCCGAAACGACTCGAATTACACTTCGAGACCCGCCGACATGATCGGCACGATGCACAGAGCACCTTCGTAAATTTTCGGGACGTTTCATTTTTTCACAACCAGGACCGAAACCCTAGGCCGAACAAAATGGTCGGATGCGAAGTGAAATTTTTTTCGCTCGAAATTTTACGAGCTTGTGCAGAACTTCTAGGCAATCATATCGGCAGGTGACACGAATTGATTCGAGTTCGTTTGCCCCCCCATTTACTTTAGCGAACGATAACTTTTTGTGAAAATAACAAGTGCCCCGATCCCGGCCGAAACGACTCGAATTACACTTCGAGACCCGCCGACATGATCGCCACGATGCACAGAGCACCCTCGTAAATTTTCGGGACGTTTCATTTTTTCACAACCAGGACCGAAACCCTAGGCCGAACAAAATGGTCGGATACGAAGTGAAATTTTTTCGCTCGAAATTTTACGAGCTTGTGCAGAACTTCTAGGCAATCATATCGGCAGGTGACACGAAGTGATTCGAGTTCGTTTGCCCCCCCATTTTCTTTAACGAACGATAACTTTTTGTCAAAATAACAAGTGCCCCGATCCCGGCCGAAACGACTCGAATTACACTTCGAGACCCGCCGACATGATCGCCACGATGCACAGAGCACCCTCGTAAATTTTCGGGACGTTTCATTTTTTCACAACCAGGACCGAAACCCTAGGCCGAACAAAATGGTCGGATACGAAGTGAAATTTTTTCGCTCGAAATTTTACGAGCTTGTGCAGAACTTCTAGGCAATCATATCGGCAGGTGACACGAAGTGATTCGAGTTCGTTTGCCCCCCCATTTTCTTTAACGAACGATAACTTTTTGTCAAAATAACAAGTGCCCCGAACCCAGCCGAAACGAATCGAATTACACTTCGAGACCCGCCGACATGATCGCCACGATGCACAGAGCACCCTCGTAAATTTTCGGGACGTTTCATTTTTTCACAACCAGGACCGAAACCCTAGGCCGAACAAAATGGTCGGATGCGAAGTGAAATTTTGTCGCTCGAAATTTTACGAGCTTGTGCAGAACTTCTAGGCAATCATATCGGCAGGTGACACGAATTGATTCGAGTTCGTTTGCCCCCCCATTTACTTTAGCGAACGATAACTTTTTGTGAAAATAACAAGTGCCCCGATCCCGGCCGAAACGACTCGAATTACACTTCGAGACCCGCCGACATGATCGCCACGATGCACAGAGCACCCTCGTAAATTTTCGGGACGTTTCATTTTTTCACAACCAGGACCGAAACCCTAGGCCGAACAAAATGGTCGGATACGAAGTGAAATTTTTTCGCTCGAAATTTTACGAGCTTGTGCAGAACTTCTAGGCAATCATATCGGCAGGTGACACGAAGTGATTCGAGTTCGTTTGCCCCCCCATTTTCTTTAACGAACGATAACTTTTTGTCAAAATAACAAGTGCCCCGATCCCGGCCGAAACGACTCGAATTACACTTCGAGACCCGCCGACATGATCGCCACGATGCACAGAGCACCCTCGTAAATTTTCGGGACGTTTCATTTTTTCACAACCAGGACCGAAACCCTAGGCCGAACAAAATGGTCGGATGCGAAGTGAAATTTTGTCGCTCGAAATTTTACGAGCTTGTGCAGAACTTCTAGGCAATCATATCGGCAGGTGACACGAATTGATTCGAGTTCGTTTGCCCCCCCATTTACTTTAGCGAACGATAACTTTTTGTGAAAATAACAAGTGCCCCGATCCCGGCCGAAACGACTCGAATTACACTTCGAGACCCGCCGACATGATCGCCACGATGCACAGAGCACCCTCGTAAATTTTCGGGACGTTTCATTTTTTCACAACCAGGACCGAAACCCTAGGCCGAACAAAATGGTCGGATACGAAGTGAAATTTTTTCGCTCGAAATTTTACGAGCTTGTGCAGAACTTCTAGGCAATCATATCGGCAGGTGACACGAAGTGATTCGAGTTCGTTTGCCCCCCCATTTTCTTTAACGAACGATAACTTTTTGTCAAAATAACAAGTGCCCCGAACCCAGCCGAAACGAATCGAATTACACTTCGAGACCCGCCGACATGATCGCCACGATGCACAGAGCACCCTCGTAAATTTTCGGGACGTTTCATTTTTTCACAACCAGGACCGAAACCCTAGGCCGAACAAAATGGTCGGATGCGAAGTGAAATTTTGTCGCTCGAAATTTTACGAGCTTGTGCAGAACTTCTAGGCAATCATATCGGCAGGTGACACGAATTGATTCGAGTTCGTTTGCCCCCCCATTTACTTTAGCGAACGATAACTTTTTGTGAAAATAACAAGTGCCCCGATCCCGGCCGAAACGACTCGAATTACACTTCGAGACCCGCCGACATGATCGCCACGATGCACAGAGCACCCTCGTAAATTTTCGGGACGTTTCATTTTTTCACAACCAGGACCGAAACCCTAGGCCGAACAAAATGGTCGGATACGAAGTGAAATTTTTTCGCTCGAAATTTTACGAGCTTGTGCAGAACTTCTAGGCAATCATATCGGCAGGTGACACGAAGTGATTCGAGTTCGTTTGCCCCCCCATTTTCTTTAACGAACGATAACTTTTTGTCAAAATAACAAGTGCCCCGATCCCGGCCGAAACGACTCGAATTACACTTCGAGACCCGCCGACATGATCGCCACGATGCACAGAGCACCCTCGTAAATTTTCGGGACGTTTCATTTTTTCACAACCAGGACCGAAACCCTAGGCCGAACAAAATGGTCGGATGCGAAGTGAAATTTTGTCGCTCGAAATTTTACGAGCTTGTGCAGAACTTCTAGGCAATCATATCGGCAGGTGACACGAATTGATTCGAGTTCGTTTGCCCCCCCATTTACTTTAGCGAACGATAACTTTTTGTGAAAATAACAAGTGCCCCGATCCCGGCCGAAACGACTCGAATTACACTTCGAGACCCGCCGACATGATCGCCACGATGCACAGAGCACCCTCGTAAATTTTCGGGACGTTTCATTTTTTCACAACCAGGACCGAAACCCTAGGCCGAACAAAATGGTCGGATACGAAGTGAAATTTTTTCGCTCGAAATTTTACGAGCTTGTGCAGAACTTCTAGGCAATCATATCGGCAGGTGACACGAAGTGATTCGAGTTCGTTTGCCCCCCCATTTTCTTTAACGAACGATAACTTTTTGTCAAAATAACAAGTGCCCCGATCCCGGCCGAAACGACTCGAATTACACTTCGAGACCCGCCGACATGATCGCCACGATGCACAGAGCACCCTCGTAAATTTTCGGGACGTTTCATTTTTTCACAACCAGGACCGAAACCCTAGGCCGAACAAAATGGTCGGATACGAAGTGAAATTTTTTCGCTCGAAATTTTACGAGCTTGTGCAGAACTTCTAGGCAATCATATCGGCAGGTGACACGAAGTGATTCGAGTTCGTTTGCCCCCCCATTTTCTTTAACGAACGATAACTTTTTGTGAAAATAACAAGTGCCCCGAACCCAGCCGAAACGAATCGAATTACACTTCGAGACCCGCCGACATGATCGCCACGATGCACAGAGCACCCTCGTAAATTTTCGGGACGTTTCATTTTTTCACAACCAGGACCGAAACCCTAGGCCGAACAAAATGGTCGGATGCGAAGTGAAATTTTGTCGCTCGAAATTTTACGAGCTTGTGCAGAACTTCTAGGCAATCATATCGGCAGGTGACACGAAGTGATTCGAGTTCGTTTGCCCACCCATTTTCTTTAACGAACGATAACTTTTTGTGAAAATAACAAGTGCCCCGAACCCGGCCGAAACGAATCGAATTACACTTCGAGACCCGCCGACATGATCGCCACGATGCACAGAGCACCCTCGGAAATTTTCGGGACGTTTCATTTTTTCACAACCAGGACCGAAACCCTAGGCCGAACAAAATGGTCGGATGCGAAGTGAAATTTTGTCGCTCGAAATTTTACGAGCTTGTGCAGAACTTCTAGGCAATCATATCGGCAGGTGACACGAAGTGATTCGAGTTCGTTTGCCCCCCCATTTTCTTTAACGAACGATAACTTTTTGTGAAAATAACAAGTGCCCCGAACCCGGCCGAAACGACTCGAAGTACACTTCGAGACCCGCCGACATGATCGCCACGATGCACAGAGCACCCTCGTAAATTTTCGGGACGTTTCATTTTTTCACAACCAGGACCGAAACCCTAGGCCGAACAAAATGGTCGGATGCGAAGTGAAATTTTTTCGTTCGAAATTTTACGAGCATGTGCGGAACTTCTAGGCAATCATATCGGCAGGTGACACGAAGTGATTCAAGTTCGTCTGCCCCCCCATTTTCTTTAACGAACGATAACTTTTTGTGAAAATAACAAGTGCCCCAAACCCGGCCGAAACGACTCGAATTACACTTCGAGACCCGCCGACATGATCGCCACGATGCACAGAGCACCCTCGTAAATTTTCGGGCAAATCGGACGACGTTGTATTTTTTCACAACCAGGACCGAAACCCTAGGCCGAACAAAATGGTCGGATGCGAATTGAAATTTTTTCGCTCGAAATTTTACGAGCATGTGCGGAACTTTTTGTCAAAATAACAAGTGCCCCGAACCCGGCCGAAACGACTCGAATTACACTTCGAGACCCGCCAACATGATCGCCACGTTGCACAGAGCACCCTCGTAAATTTTCGGGAAGTTTCATTTTTTCACAACCAGGACCGAAACCCTAGGCCGAACAAAATGGTGGGATGCGAAGTGAAATTTTTTCGCTCGAAATTTTACGAGCTTGTGCAGAACTTCTAGGCAATCATATCGGCAGGTGACACGAATTGATTCGAGTTCGTTTGCCCGCCCATTTACTTTAGCGAACGATAACTTTTTGTGAAAATAACAAGTGCCCCGATCCCGGCCGAAACGACTCGAATTACAATTCGAGACCCGCCGACATGATCGCCACGATGCACAGAGCACCCTCGTAAATTTTCGGGACGTTTCATTTTTTCACAACCAGGACCGAAACCCTAGGACGAACAAAATGGTCGGATGCGAAGTGAAATTTTTTTCGCTCGAAATTTTACGAGCTTGTGCAGAACTTCTAGGCAATCATATCGGCAGGTGACACGAATTGATTCGAGTTCGTTTGCCCCCCCATTTACTTTAGCGAACGATAAATTTTTGTGAAAATAACAAGTGCCCCGATCCCGGCCGAAACGACTCGAATTACACTTCGAGACCCGCCGACATGATCGCCACGAAACACAGAGCACCCTCGTAAATTTTCGGGACGTTTCATTTTTTCACAACCAGGACCGAAACCCTAGGACGAACAAAATGGTCGGATGCGAAGTGAAATTTTTTCGCTCGAAATTTTACGAGCTTGTGCAGAACTTCTAGGCAATCATATCGGCAGGTGACACGAAGTGATTCGAGTTCGTTTGCCCCCCCATTTTCTTTACCGAACGATAACTTTTTGTGAAAATAACAAGTGCCCCGAACCCGGCCGAAACGACTCGAATTACACTTCGAGACCCGCCGACATGATCGCCACGATGCACAGAGCACCCTCGTAAATTTTCGGGACGTTTCATTTTTTCACAACCAGGACCGAAACCCTAGGCCGAACAAAATGGTCGGATGCAAAGTGAAATTTTGTCGCTCGAAATTTTACGAGCTTGTGCAGAACTTCTAGGCAATCATATCGGCAGGTGACACGAATTGATTCGAGTTCGTTTGCCCCCCCATTTACTTTAGCGAACGATAACTTTTTGTGAAAATAACAAGTGCCCCGATCCCGGCCGAAACGACTCGAATTACACTTCGAGACCCGCCGACATGATCGCCACGATGCACAGAGCACCCTCGTAAATTTTCGGGACGTTTCATTTTTTCACAACCAGGACCGAAACCCTAGGCCGAACAAAATGGTCGGATGCGAAGTGAAATTTTTTCGCTCGAAATTTTACGAGCTTGTGCAGAACTTCTAGGCAATCATATCGGCAGGTGACACGAAGTTATTCGAGTTCGTTTGCCCCCCCATTTTCTTTAACGAACGATAACTTTTTGTGAAAATAACAAGTGCCCCGAACCCGGCCGAAACGACTCGAATTACACTTCGAGACCCGCCGACATGATCGCCACGATGCACAGAGCACCCTCGTAAATTTTCGGGACGTTTCATTTTTTCACAACCAGGACCGAAACCCTAGGCCGAACAAAATGGTCGGATGCAAAGTGAAATTTTGTCGCTCGAAATTTTACGAGCTTGTGCAGAACTTCTAGGCAATCAGATCGGCAGGTGACACGAAGTGATTCGAGTTCGTTTACCCCCCCATTTTCTTTAACGAACGATAACTTTTTGTGAAAATAACAAGTGCCCCGAACCCGGCTGAAACGACTCGAATTACACTTCGAGACCCGCCGACATGATCGCCACGATGCACAGAGCACCCTCGTAAATTTTCGGGCAAATCGGACGACGTTGTATTTTTTCACAACCAGGACCGAAACCCTAGGCCGAACAAAATGGTCGGATGCGAATTGAAATTTTTTCGCTCGAAATTTTACGAGCATGTGCGGAACATCTAGGCAATCATATCGGCAGGTGACACGAAGTGATTCAAGTTCGTTTGCCCCCCCATTTTCTTTAACGAACGATAACTTTTTGTGAAAATAACAAGTGCCCCGAACCCGGCCGAAACGACTCGAATTACACTTCGAGACCCGCCAACATGATCGCCACGATGCACAGAGCACCCTCGTAAATTTTCGGGACGTTTCATTTTTTCACAACCAGGACCGAAACCCTAGGCCGAACAAAATGGTCGGATACGAAGTGAAATTTTTTCGCTCGAAATTTTACGAGCTTGTGCAGAACTTCTAGGCAATCATATCGGCAGGTGACCCGAAGTGATTCGAATTCGCTTGCCCCCCCATTTTCTTTCACGAACGAGAACTTTTTGTGAAAATAACAAGTGCCCCGATCCCGGCCGAAACGACTCGAATTACACTTCGAGACCCGCCGACATGATCGCCACGATGCACAGAGCACCCTCGTAAATTTTGGGGACGTTTCATTTTTTCACAACCAGGACCGAAACCCTAGGCCGAACAAAATGGTCGGATACGAAGTGAAATTTTTTCGCTCGAAATTTTACGAGCTTGTGCAGAACTTCTAGGCAATCATATCGGCAGGTGACACGAAGTGATTCGAGTTCGTTTGCCCCCCCATTTTCTTTAACGAACGATAACTTTTTGTCAAAATAACAAGTGCCCCGATCCCGGCCGAAACGACTCGAATTACACTTCGAGACCCGCCGACATGATCGCCACGATGCACAGAGCACCCTCGTAAATTTTCGGGACGTTTCATTTTTTCACAACCAGGACCGAAACCCTAGGCCGAACAAAATGGTCGGATACGAAGTGAAATTTTTTCGCTCGAAATTTTACGAGCTTGTGCAGAACTTCTAGGCAATCATATCGGCAGGTGACCCGAAGTGATTCGAATTCGCTTGCCCCCCCATTTTCTTTCACGAACGAGAACTTTTTGTGAAAATAACAAGTGCCCCGATCCCGGCGGAAACGAGTCGAATTACACTTCGAGACCCGCCGACATGATCGCCACGATGCACAGAGCACCCTCGTAAATTTTCGGGACGTTTCATTTTTTCACAACCAGGACCGAAACCCTAGGCCGAACAAAATGGTCGGATGTAAAGTGAAATTTTGTCGCTCGAAATTTTACGAGCTTGTGCAGAACTTCTAGGCAATCATATCGGCAGGTGACACGAAGTGATTCGAGTTCGTTTGCCCCCCCATTTTCTTTAACGAACGATAACTTTTTGTGAAAATAACAAGTGCCCCGAACCCGGCTGAAACGACTCGAATTACACTTCGAGACCCGCCGACATGATCGCCACGACGCACAGAGCACCCTCGTAAATTTTCGGGCAAATCGGACGACGTTCTATTTTTTCACAACCAGGACCGAAACCTTAGGCCGAACAAAATGGTCGGATGCGAAGTGAAATTTTTTCGCTCAAAATTTTACGAGCTTGTGCAGAACTTCTAGGCAATCATATCGGCAGGTGACACGAATTGATTCGAGTTCGTTTGCCCCCCCATTTACTTTAACGAACGATAACTTTTTGTGAAAATAACAAGTGCCCCGATCGCGGCCAAAACGAGTCGAATTACACTTCGAGACCCGCCGACATGATCGCCACGATGCACAGAGCACCCTCGTAAATTTTCGGGACGTTTCATTTTTTCACAACCAGGACCGAAACCCTAGGCCGAACAAAATGGTCGGATACGAAGTGAAATTTTTTCGCTCGAAATTTTACGAGCTTGTGCAGAACTTCTAGGCAATCATATCGGCAGGTGACACGAATTGATTCGAGTTCGTTTGCCCCCCCATTTACTTTAACGAACGATAACTTTTTGTGAAAATAACAAGTGCCCCGATCCCGGCCGAAACGAGTCGAATTACACTTCGAGACCCGCCGACATGATCGCCACGATGCACAGAGCACCCTCGTAAATTTTGGGGACGTTTCATTTTTTCACAACCAGGACCGAAACCCTAGGCCGAACAAAATGGTCGGATACGAAGTGAAATTTTTTCGCTCGAAATTTTACGAGCTTGTGCAGAACTTCTAGGCAATCATATCGGCAGGTGACACGAAGTGATTCGAGTTCGTTTGCCCCCCCCATTTTCTTTAACGAACGATAACTTTTTGTCAAAATAACAAGTGCCCCGATCCCGGCCGAAACGACTCGAATTACACTTCGAGACCCGCCGACATGATCGCCACGATGCACAGAGCACCCTCGTAAATTTTCGGGACGTTTCATTTTTTCAAAACCAGGACCGAAACCCTAGGCCGAACAACATGGTCGGATACGAAGTGAAATTTTTTCGCTCGAAATTTTACGAGCTTGTGCAGAACTTCTAGGCAATCATATCGGCAGGTGACACGAAGTGATTCGAGTTCGTTTGCCCCCCCCCCCCCCCCCCCCCATTTTCTTTAACGAACGATAACTTTTTGTGAAAATAACAAGTGCCCCGATCCCGGCCGAAACGACTCGAATTACACTTCGAGCCCGCCGACATGATCGCCACGATGCACAGAGCACCCTCGTAAATTTTCGGGACGTTTCATTTTTTCACAACCAGGACCGAAACCTTAGGCCGAACAAAATGGTCGGATGCGAAGTGAAATTTTTTCGTTCGAAATTTTACGAGCTTGTGCAGAACTTCTAGGCAATCATATCGGCAGGTGACACGAAGTGATTCGAGTTCGTTTGCCCCCCCATTTTCTTTCACGAACGATAACTTTTTGTGAAAATAACAAGTGCCCCGAACCCGGCCGAAACGACTCGACTTACACTTCGAGACCCGCCGACATGATCGCCACGATGCACAGAGCACCCTCGTAAATTTTCGGGACGTTTCATTTTTTCACAACCAGGACCGAAACCTTAGGCCGAACAAAATGGTCGGATACGAAGTGAAATTTTTTCGCTCAAATTGTACGAGCATGTGCGGAACTTCTAGGCAATCATATCGGCAGGTGACACGAACTGATTCCAGTTCGTTTGCCCCCCCATTTTCTTTAACGAACGATAACTTTTTGTGAAAATAACAAGTGCCCCGATCCCGGCCGAAACGACTCGAATTACACTTCGAGACCCGCCGACATGATCGCCACGATGCACAGAGCACCCTCGTAAATTTTGGGGACGTTTCATTTTTTCACAACCAGGACCGAAACCCTAGGCCGAACAAAATGGTCGGATACGAAGTGAAATTTTTTCGCTCGAAATTTTACGAGCTTGTGCAGAACTTCTAGGCAATCATATCGGCAGGTGACACGAAGTGATTCGAGTTCGTTTGCCCCCCCATTTTCTTTAACGAACGATAACTTTTTGTCAAAATAACAAGTGCCCCGATCCCGGCCGAAACGACTCGAATTACACTTCGAGACCCGCCGACATGATCGCCACGATGCACAGAGCACCCTCGTAAATTTTCGGGACGTTTCATTTTTTCACAACCAGGACCGAAACCCTAGGCCGAACAAAATGGTCGGATACGAAGTGAAATTTTTTCGCTCGAAATTTTACGAGCTTGTGCAGAACTTCTAGGCAATCATATCGGCAGGTGACCCGAAGTGATTCGAATTCGCTTGCCCCCCCATTTTCTTTCACGAACGAGAACTTTTTGTGAAAATAACAAGTGCCCCGATCCCGGCGGAAACGAGTCGAATTACACTTCGAGACCCGCCGACATGATCGCCACGATGCACAGAGCACCCTCGTAAATTTTCGGGACGTTTCATTTTTTCACAACCAGGACCGAAACCCTAGGCCGAACAAAATGGTCGGATGTAAAGTGAAATTTTGTCGCTCGAAATTTTACGAGCTTGTGCAGAACTTCTAGGCAATCATATCGGCAGGTGACACGAAGTGATTCGAGTTCGTTTGCCCCCCCATTTTCTTTAACGAACGATAACTTTTTGTGAAAATAACAAGTGCCCCGAACCCGGCTGAAACGACTCGAATTACACTTCGAGACCCGCCGACATGATCGCCACGACGCACAGAGCACCCTCGTAAATTTTCGGGCAAATCGGACGACGTTCTATTTTTTCACAACCAGGACCGAAACCTTAGGCCGAACAAAATGGTCGGATGCGAAGTGAAATTTTTTCGCTCAAAATTTTACGAGCTTGTGCAGAACTTCTAGGCAATCATATCGGCAGGTGACACGAATTGATTCGAGTTCGTTTGCCCCCCCATTTACTTTAACGAACGATAACTTTTTGTGAAAATAACAAGTGCCCCGATCGCGGCCAAAACGAGTCGAATTACACTTCGAGACCCGCCGACATGATCGCCACGATGCACAGAGCACCCTCGTAAATTTTCGGGACGTTTCATTTTTTCACAACCAGGACCGAAACCCTAGGCCGAACAAAATGGTCGGATACGAAGTGAAATTTTTTCGCTCGAAATTTTACGAGCTTGTGCAGAACTTCTAGGCAATCATATCGGCAGGTGACACGAATTGATTCGAGTTCGTTTGCCCCCCCATTTACTTTAACGAACGATAACTTTTTGTGAAAATAACAAGTGCCCCGATCCCGGCCGAAACGAGTCGAATTACACTTCGAGACCCGCCGACATGATCGCCACGATGCACAGAGCACCCTCGTAAATTTTGTAGACGTTTCATTTTTTCACAACCAGGACCGAAACCCTAGGCCGAACAAAATGGTCGGATACGAAGTGAAATTTTTTCGCTCGAAATTTTACGAGCTTGTGCAGAACTTCTAGGCAATCATATCGGCAGGTGACACGAAGTGATTCGAGTTCGTTTGCCCCCCCCATTTTCTTTAACGAACGATAACTTTTTGTCAAAATAACAAGTGCCCCGATCCCGGCCGAAACGACTCGAATTACACTTCGAGACCCGCCGACATGATCGCCACGATGCACAGAGCACCCTCGTAAATTTTCGGGACGTTTCATTTTTTCAAAACCAGGACCGAAACCCTAGGCCGAACAACATGGTCGGATACGAAGTGAAATTTTTTCGCTCGAAATTTTACGAGCTTGTGCAGAACTTCTAGGCAATCATATCGGCAGGTGACACGAAGTGATTCGAGTTCGTTTGCCCCCCCCCCCCCCCCCCCATTTTCTTTAACGAACGATAACTTTTTGTGAAAATAACAAGTGCCCCGATCCCGGCCGAAACGACTCGAATTACACTTCGAGCCCGCCGACATGATCGCCACGATGCACAGAGCACCCTCGTAAATTTTCGGGACGTTTCATTTTTTCACAACCAGGACCGAAACCCTAGGCCGAACAAAATGGTCGGATGCGAAGTGAAATTTTTTCGTTCGAAATTTTACGAGCTTGTGCAGAACTTCTAGGCAATCATATCGGCAGGTGACACGAAGTGATTCGAGTTCGTTTGCCCCCCCATTTTCTTTCACGAACGATAACTTTTTGTGAAAATAACAAGTGCCCCGAACCCGGCCGAAACGACTCGACTTACACTTCGAGACCCGCCGACATGATCGCCACGATGCACAGAGCACCCTCGTAAATTTTCGGGACGTTTCATTTTTTCACAACCAGGACCGAAACCTTAGGCCGAACAAAATGGTCGGATACGAAGTGAAATTTTTTCGCTCAAATTGTACGAGCATGTGCGGAACTTCTAGGCCATCATATCGGCAGGTGACACGAACTGATTCAAGTTCGTTTGCCCCCCCATTTTCTTTAACGAACGATAACTTTTTGTGAAAATAACAAGTGCCCCGATCCCGGCCGAAACGACTCGAATTACACTTCGAGACCCGCCGACATGATCGCCACGATGCACAGAGCACCCTCGTAAATTTTGGGGACGTTTCATTTTTTCACAACCAGGACCGAAACCCTAGGCCGAACAAAATGGTCGGATACGAAGTGAAATTTTTTCGCTCGAAATTTTACGAGCTTGTGCAGAACTTCTAGGCAATCATATCGGCAGGTGACACGAAGTGATTCGAGTTCGTTTGCCCCCCCATTTTCTTTAACGAACGATAACTTTTTGTCAAAATAACAAGTGCCCCGATCCCGGCCGAAACGACTCGAATTACACTTCGAGACCCGCCGACATGATCGCCACGATGCACAGAGCACCCTCGTAAATTTTCGGGACGTTTCATTTTTTCACAACCAGGACCGAAACCCTAGGCCGAACAAAATGGTCGGATACGAAGTGAAATTTTTTCGCTCGAAATTTTACGAGCTTGTGCAGAACTTCTAGGCAATCATATCGGCAGGTGACCCGAAGTGATTCGAATTCGCTTGCCCCCCCATTTTCTTTCACGAACGAGAACTTTTTGTGAAAATAACAAGTGCCCCGATCCCGGGGGAAACGAGTCGAATTACACTTCGAGACCCGCCGACATGATCGCCACGATGCACAGAGCACCCTCGTAAATTTTCGGGACGTTTCATTTTTTCACAACCAGGACCGAAACCCTAGGACGAACAAAATGGTCGGATGCGAAGTGAAATTTTTTCGCTCGAAATTTTACGAGCTTGTGCAGAACTTCTAGGCAATCATATCGGCAGGTGACACGAAGTGATTCGAGTTCGTTTGCCCCCCCATTTTCTTTAACGAACGATAACTTTTTGTGAAAATAACAAGTGCCCCGAACCCGGCCGAAACGACTCGAATTACACTTCGAGACCCGCCGACATGATCGCCACGATGCACAGAGCACCCTCGTAAATTTTCGGGACGTTTCATTTTTTCACAACCAGGACCGAAACCCTAGGCCGAACAAAATGGTCGGATGCAAAGTGAAATTTTGTCGCTCGAAATTTTACGAGCTTGTGCAGAACTTCTAGGCAATCATATCGGCAGGTGACACGAATTGATTCGAGTTCGTTTGCCCCCCCATTTACTTTAGCGAACGATAACTTTTTGTGAAAATAACAAGTGCCCCGATCCCGGCCGAAACGACTCGAATTACACTTCGAGACCCGCCGACATGATCGCCACGATGCACAGAGCACCCTCGTAAATTTTCGGGACGTTTCATTTTTTCAAAACCAGGACCGAAACCCTAGGCCGAACAACATGGTCGGATACGAAGTGAAATTTTTTCGCTCGAAATTTTACGAGCTTGTGCAGAACTTCTAGGCAATCATATCGGCAGGTGACACGAAGTGATTCGAGTTCGTTTGCCCCCCCATTTTCTTTAACGAACGATAACTTTTTGTGAAAATAACAAGTGCCCCGATCCCGGCCGAAACGACTCGAATTACACTTCGAGCCCGCCGACATGATCGCCACGATGCACAGAGCACCCTCGTAAATTTTCGGGACGTTTCATTTTTTCACAACCAGGACCGAAACCCTAGGCCGAACAAAATGGTCGGATGCGAAGTGAAATTTTTTCGTTCGAAATTTTACGAGCTTGTGCAGAACTTCTAGGCAATCATATCGGCAGGTGACACGAAGTGATTCGAGTTCGTTTGCCCCCCCATTTTCTTTCACGAACGATAACTTTTTGTGAAAATAACAAGTGCCCCGAACCCGGCCGAAACGACTCGACTTACACTTCGAGACCCGCCGACATGATCGCCACGATGCACAGAGCACCCTCGTAAATTTTCGGGACGTTTCATTTTTTCACAACCAGGACCGAAACCTTAGGCCGAACAAAATGGTCGGATACGAAGTGAAATTTTTTCGCTCAAATTGTACGAGCATGTGCGGAACTTCTAGGCAATCATATCGGCAGGTGACACGAACTGATTCAAGTTCGTTTGCCCCCCCATTTTCTTTAACGAACGATAACTTTTTGTGAAAATAACAAGTGCCCCGATCCCGGCCGAAACGACTCGAATTACACTTCGAGACCCGCCGACATGATCGCCACGATGCACAGAGCACCCTCGTAAATTTTGGGGACGTTTCATTTTTTCACAACCAGGACCGAAACCCTAGGCCGAACAAAATGGTCGGATACGAAGTGAAATTTTTTCGCTCGAAATTTTACGAGCTTGTGCAGAACTTCTAGGCAATCATATCGGCAGGTGACACGAAGTGATTCGAGTTCGTTTGCCCCCCCATTTTCTTTAACGAACGATAACTTTTTGTCAAAATAACAAGTGCCCCGATCCCGGCCGAAACGACTCGAATTACACTTCGAGACCCGCCGACATGATCGCCACGATGCACAGAGCACCCTCGTAAATTTTCGGGACGTTTCATTTTTTCACAACCAGGACCGAAACCCTAGGCCGAACAAAATGGTCGGATACGAAGTGAAATTTTTTCGCTCGAAATTTTACGAGCTTGTGCAGAACTTCTAGGCAATCATATCGGCAGGTGACCCGAAGTGATTCGAATTCGCTTGCCCCCCCATTTTCTTTCACGAACGAGAACTTTTTGTGTAAATAACAAGTGCCCCGATCCCGGGGGAAACGAGTCGAATTACACTTCGAGACCCGCCGACATGATCGCCACGATGCACAGAGCACCCTCGTAAATTTTCGGGACGTTTCATTTTTTCACAACCAGGACCGAAACCCTAGGACGAACAAAATGGTCGGATGCGAAGTGAAATTTTTTCGCTCGAAATTTTACGAGCTTGTGCAGAACTTCTAGGCAATCATATCGGCAGGTGACACGAAGTGATTCGAGTTCGTTTGCCCCCCCATTTTCTTTAACGAACGATAACTTTTTGTGAAAATAACAAGTGCCCCGAACCCGGCCGAAACGACTCGAATTACACTTCGAGACCCGCCGACATGATCGCCACGATGCACAGAGCACCCTCGTAAATTTTCGGGACGTTTCATTTTTTCACAACCAGGACCGAAACCCTAGGCCGAACAAAATGGTCGGATGCAAAGTGAAATTTTGTCGCTCGAAATTTTACGAGCTTGTGCAGAACTTCTAGGCAATCATATCGGCAGGTGACACGAATTGATTCGAGTTCGTTTGCCCCCCCATTTACTTTAGCGAACGATAACTTTTTGTGAAAATAACAAGTGCCCCGATCCCGGCCGAAACGACTCGAATTACACTTCGAGACCCGCCGACATGATCGCCACGATGCACAGAGCACCCTCGTAAATTTTCGGGACGTTTCATTTTTTCACAACCAGGACCGAAACCCTAGGCCGAACAAAATGGTCGGATGCGAAGTGAAATTTTTTCGCTCGAAATTTTACGAGCTTGTGCAGAACTTCTAGGCAATCATATCGGCAGGTGACACGAAGTGATTCGAGTTCGTTTGCCCCCCCATTTTCTTTAACGAACGATAACTTTTTGTGAAAATAACAAGTGCCCCGAACCCGGCCGAAACGACTCGAATTACACTTCGAGACCCGCCGACATGATCGCCACGATGCACAGAGCACCCTCGTAAATTTTCGGGACGTTTCATTTTTTCACAACCAGGACCGAAACCCTAGGCCGAACAAAATGGTCGGATGCAAAGTGAAATTTTGTCGCTCGAAATTTTACGAGCTTGTGCAGAACTTCTAGGCAATCATATCGGCAGGTGACACGAAGTGATTCGAGTTCGTTTACCCCCCCATTTTCTTTAACGAACGATAACTTTTTGTGAAAATAACAAGTGCCCCGAACCCGGCTGAAACGACTCGAATTACACTTCGAGACCCGCCGACATGATCGCCACGATGCACAGAGCACCCTCGTAAATTTTCGGGCAAATCGGACGACGTTGTATTTTTTCACAACCAGGACCGAAACCCTAGGCCGAACAAAATGGTCAGATGCGAATTGAAATTTTTTCGCTCGAAATTTTACGAGCATGTGCGGATATCTAGGCAATCATATCGGCAGGTGACACAAAGTGATTCAAGTTCGTTTGCCCCCCCATTTTCTTTAACGAACGATAACTTTTTGTGAAAATAACAAGTGCCCCGAACCCGGCCGAAACGACTCGAATTACACTTCGAGACCCGCCAACATGATCGCCACGATGCACAGAGCACCCTCGTAAATTTTCGGGACGTTTCATTTTTTCACAACCAGGACCGTTTCTAGGCCGAACAAAATGGTCGGATACGAAGTGAAATTTTTTCGCTCGAAATTTTACGAGCTTGTGCAGAACTTCTAGGCAATCATATCGGCAGGTGACCCGAAGTGATTCGAATTCGCTTGCCCCCCCATTTTCTTTCACGAACGAGAACTTTTTGTGAAAATAACAAGTGCCCCGATCCCGGCCGAAACGACTCGAATTACACTTCGAGACCCGCCGACATGATCGCCACGATGCACAGAGCACCCTCGTAAATTTTGGGGACGTTTCATTTTTTCACAACCAGGACCGAAACCCTAGGCCGAACAAAATGGTCGGATACGAAGGGAAATTTTTTCGCTCGAAATTTTACGAGCTTGTGCAGAACTTCTAGGCAATCATATCGGCAGGTGACACGAAGTGATTCGAGTTCGTTTGCCCCCCCATTTTCTTTAACGAACGATAACTTTTTGTCAAAATAACAAGTGCCCCGATCCCGGCCGAAACGACTCGAATTACACTTCGAGACCCGCCGACATGATCGCCACGATGCACAGAGCACCCTCGTAAATTTTCGGGACGTTTCATTTTTTCACAACCAGGACCGAAACCCTAGGCCGAACAAAATGGTCGGATACGAAGTGAAATTTTTTCGCTCGAAATTTTACGAGCTTGTGCAGAACTTCTAGGCAATCATATCGGCAGGTGACCCGAAGTGATTCGAATTCGCTTGCCCCCCCATTTTCTTTCACGAACGAGAACTTTTTGTGAAAATAACAAGTGCCCCGATCCCGGCGGAAACGAGTCGAATTACACTTCGAGACCCGCCGACATGATCGCCACGATGCACAGAGCACCCTCGTAAATTTTCGGGACGTTTCATTTTTTCACAACCAGGACCGAAACCCTAGGCCGAACAAAATGGTCGGATGCAAAGTGAAATTTTGTCGCTCGAAATTTTACGAGCTTGTGCAGAACTTCTAGGCAATCATATCGGCAGGTGACACGAAGTGATTCGAGTTCGTTTGCCCCCCCATTTTCTTTAACGAACGATAACTTTTTGTGAAAATAACAAGTGCCCCGAACCCGGCTGAAACGACTCGAATTACACTTCGAGACCCGCCGACATGATCGCCACGACGCACAGAGCACCCTCGTAAATTTTCGGGCAAATCGGACGACGTTCTATTTTTTCACAACCAGGACCGAAACCTTAGGCCGAACAAAATGGTCGGATGCGAAGTGAAATTTTTTCGCTCAAAATTTTACGAGCTTGTGCAGAACTTCTAGGCAATCATATCGGCAGGTGACACGAATTGATTCGAGTTCGTTTGCCCCCCCATTTACTTTAACGAACGATAACTTTTTGTGAAAATAACAAGTGCCCCGATCGCGGCCAAAACGAGTCGAATTACACTTCGAGACCCGCCGACATGATCGCCACGATGCACAGAGCACCCTCGTAAATTTTCGGGACGTTTCATTTTTTCACAACCAGGACCGAAACCCTAGGCCGAACAAAATGGTCGGATACGAAGTGAAATTTTTTCGCTCGAAATTTTACGAGCTTGTGCAGAACTTCTAGGCAATCATATCTGCAGGTGACACGAATTGATTCGAGTTCGTTTGCCCCCCCATTTACTTTAACGAACGATAACTTTTTGTGAAAATAACAAGTGCCCCGATCCCGGCGGAAACGAGTCGAATTACACTTCGAGACCCGCCGACATGATCGCCACGATGCACAGAGCACCCTCGTAAATTTTCGGGACGTTTCATTTTTTCACAACCAGGACCGAAACCCTAGGCCGAACAAAATGGTCGGATACGAAGTGAAATTTTTTCGCTCGAAATTTTACGAGCTTGTGCAGAACTTCTAGGCAATCATATCGGCAGGTGACACGAAGTGATTCGAGTTCGTTTGCCCCCCCCATTTTCTTTAACGAACGATAACTTTTTGTCAAAATAACAAGTGCCCCGATCCCGGCCGAAACGACTCGAATTACACTTCGAGACCCGCCGACATGATCGCCACGATGCACAGAGCACCCTCGTAAATTTTCGGGACGTTTCATTTTTTCAAAACCAGGACCGAAACCCTAGGCCGAACAAAATGGTCGGATACGAAGTGAAATTTTTTCGCTCGAAATTTTACGAGCTTGTGCAGAACTTCTAGGCAATCATATCGGCAGGTGACAAGAAGTGATTCGAGTTCGTTTGCCCCCCCCCCCCCCCCCATTTTCTTTAACGAACGATAACTTTTTGTGAAAATAACAAGTGCCCCGATCCCGGCCGAAACGACTCGAATTACACTTCGAGCCCGCCGACATGATCGCCACGATGCACAGAGCACCCTCGTAAATTTTCGGGACGTTTCATTTTTTCACAACCAGGACCGAAACCCTAGGCCGAACAAAATGGTCGGATGCGAAGTGAAATTTTTTCGTTCGAAATTTTACGAGCTTGTGCAGAACTTCTAGGCAATCATATCGGCAGGTGACACGAAGTGATTCGAGTTCGTTTGCCCCCCCATTTTCTTTCACGAACGATAACTTTTTGTGAAAATAACAAGTGCCCCGAACCCGGCCGAAACGACTCGACTTACACTTCGAGACCCGCCGACATGATCGCCACGATGCACAGAGCACCCTCGTAAATTTTCGGGACGTTTCTTTTTTTCACAACCAGGACCGAAACCTTAGGCCGAACAAAATGGTCGGATACGAAGTGAAATTTTTTCGCTCAAATTGTACGATCATGTGCGGAACTTCTAGGCAATCATATCGGCAGGTGACACGAACTGATTCAAGTTCGTTTGCCCCCCCATTTTCTTTAACGAACGATAACTTTTTGTGAAAATAACAAGTGCCCCGATCCCGGCCGAAACGAGTCGAATTACACTTCGAGACCCGCCGACATGATCGCCACGATGCACAGAGCACCCTCGTAAATTTTCGGGACGTTTCATTTTTTCACAACCAGGACCGAAACCCTAGGCCGAACAAAATGGTCGGATACGAAGTGAAATTTTTTCGCTCGAAATTTTACGAGCTTGTGCAGAACTTCTAGGCAATCATATCGGCAGGTGACCCGAAGTGATTCGAATTCGCTTGCCCCCCCATTTTCTTTCACGAACGAGAACTTTTTGTGAAAATAACAAGTGCCCCGATCCCGGCCGAAACGACTCGAATTACACTTCGAGACCCGCCGACATGATCGCCACGATGCACAGAGCACCCTCGTAAATTTTGGGGACGTTTCATTTTTTCACAACCAGGACCGAAACCCTAGGCCGAACAAAATGGTCGGATACGAAGTGAAATTTTTTCGCTCGAAATTTTACGAGCTTGTGCAGAACTTCTAGGCAATCATATCGGCAGGTGACACGAAGTGATTCGAGTTCGTTTGCCCCCCCATTTTCTTTAACGAACGATAACTTTTTGTCAAAATAACAAGTGCCCCGATCCCGGCCGAAACGACTCGAATTACACTTCGAGACCCGCCGACATGATCGCCACGATGCACAGAGCACCCTCGTAAATTTTCGGGACGTTTCATTTTTTCACAACCAGGACCGAAACCCTAGGCCGAACAAAATGGTCGGATACGAAGTGAAATTTTTTCGCTCGAAATTTTACGAGCTTGTGCAGAACTTCTAGGCAATCATATCGGCAGGTGACCCGAAGTGATTCGAATTCGCTTGCCCCCCCATTTTCTTTCACGAACGAGAACTTTTTGTGAAAATAACAAGTGCCCCGATCCCGGCGGAAACGAGTCGAATTACACTTCGAGACCCGCCGACATGATCGCCACGATGCACAGAGCACCCTCGTAAATTTTCGGGACGTTTCATTTTTTCACAACCAGGACCGAAACCCTAGGCCGAACAAAATGGTCGGATGCAAAGTGAAATTTTGTCGCTCGAAATTTTACGAGCTTGTGCAGAACTTCTAGGCAATCATATCGGCAGGTGACACGAAGTGATTCGAGTTCGTTTGCCCCCCCCATTTTCTTTAACGAACGATAACTTTTTGTGAAAATAACAAGTGCCCCGAACCCGGCTGAAACGACTCGAATTACACTTCGAGACCCGCCGACATGATCGCCACGACGCACAGAGCACCCTCGTAAATTTTCGGGCAAATCGGACGACGTTCTATTTTTTCACAACCAGGACCGAAACCTTAGGCCGAACAAAATGGTCGGATGCGAAGTGAAATTTTTTCGCTCAAAATTTTACGAGCTTGTGCAGAACTTCTAGGCAATCATATCGGCAGGTGACACGAATTGATTCGAGTTCGTTTGCCCCCCCATTTACTTTAACGAACGATAACTTTTTGTGAAAATAACAAGTGCCCCGATCGCGGCCAAAACGAGTCGAATTACACTTCGAGACCCGCCGACATGATCGCCACGATGCACAGAGCACCCTCGTAAATTTTCGGGACGTTTCATTTTTTCACAACCAGGACCGAAACCCTAGGCCGAACAAAATGGTCGGATACGAAGTGAAATTTTTTCGCTCGAAATTTTACGAGCTTGTGCAGAACTTCTAGGCAATCATATCTGCAGGTGACACGAATTGATTCGAGTTCGTTTGCCCCCCCATTTACTTTAACGAACGATAACTTTTTGTGAAAATAACAAGTGCCCCGATCCCGGCCGAAACGAGTCGAATTACACTTCGAGACCCGCCGACATGATCGCCACGATGCACAGAGCACCCTCGTAAATTTTCGGGACGTTTCATTTTTTCACAACCAGGACCGAAACCCTAGGCCGAACAAAATGGTCGGATACGAAGTGAAATTTTTTCGCTCGAAATTTTACGAGCTTGTGCAGAACTTCTAGGCAATCATATCGGCAGGTGACACGAAGTGATTCGAGTTCGTTTGCCCCCCCCATTTTCTTTAACGAACGATAACTTTTTGTCAAAATAACAAGTGCCCCGATCCCGGCCGAAACGACTCGAATTACACTTCGAGACCCGCCGACATGATCGCCACGATGCACAGAGCACCCTCGTAAATTTTCGGGACGTTTCATTTTTTCAAAACCAGGACCGAAACCCTAGGCCGAACAAAATGGTCGGATACGAAGTGAAATTTTTTCGCTCGAAATTTTACGAGCTTGTGCAGAACTTCTAGGCAATCATATCGGCAGGTGACAAGAAGTGATTCGAGTTCGTTTGCCCCCCCCCCCCCCCCCCATTTTCTTTAACGAACGATAACTTTTTGTGAAAATAACAAGTGCCCCGATCCCGGCCGAAACGACTCGAATTACACTTCGAGCCCGCCGACATGATCGCCACGATGCACAGAGCACCCTCGTAAATTTTCGGGACGTTTCATTTTTTCACAACCAGGACCGAAACCCTAGGCCGAACAAAATGGTCGGATGCGAAGTGAAATTTTTTCGTTCGAAATTTTACGAGCTTGTGCAGAACTTCTAGGCAATCATATCGGCAGGTGACACGAAGTGATTCGAGTTCGTTTGCCCCCCCATTTTCTTTCACGAACGATAACTTTTTGTGAAAATAACAAGTGCCCCGAACCCGGCCGAAACGACTCGACTTACACTTCGAGACCCGCCGACATGATCGCCACGATGCACAGAGCACCCTCGTAAATTTTCGGGACGTTTCTTTTTTTCACAACCAGGACCGAAACCTTAGGCCGAACAAAATGGTCGGATACGAAGTGAAATTTTTTCGCTCAAATTGTACGAGCATGTGCGGAACTTCTAGGCAATCATATCGGCAGGTGACACGAACTGATTCAAGTTCGTTTGCCCCCCCATTTTCTTTAACGAACGATAACTTTTTGTAAAAATAACAAGTGCCCCGATCCCGGCCGAAACGAGTCGAATTACACTTCGAGACCCGCCGACATGATCGCCACGATGCACAGAGCACCCTCGTAAATTTTCGGGACGTTTCATTTTTTCACAACCAGGACCGAAACCCTAGGCCGAACAAAATGGTCGGATACGAAGTGAAATTTTTTCGCTCGAAATTTTACGAGCTTGTGCAGAACTTCTAGGCAATCATATCGGCAGGTGACCCGAAGTGATTCGAATTCGCTTGCCCCCCCATTTTCTTTCACGAACGAGAACTTTTTGTGAAAATAACAAGTGCCCCGATCCCGGCCGAAACGACTCGAATTACACTTCGAGACCCGCCGACATGATCGCCACGATGCACAGAGCACCCTCGTAAATTTTCGGGACGTTTCATTTTTTCACAACCAGGACCGAAACCCTAGGCCGAACAAAATGGTCGGATACGAAGTGAAATTTTTTCGCTCGAAATTTTACGAGCTTGTGCAGAACTTCTAGGCAATCATATCGGCAGGTGACACGAAGTGATTCGAGTTCGTTTGCCCCCCCCCCCCCCCCCCCCATTTTCTTTAACGAACGATAACTTTTTGTGAAAATAACAAGTGCCCCGATCCCGGCCGAAACGACTCGAATTACACTTCGAGCCCGCCGACATGATCGCCACGATGCACAGAGCACCCTCGTAAATTTTCGGGACGTTTCATTTTTTCACAACCAGGACCGAAACCCTAGGCCGAACAAAATGGTCGGATGCGAAGTGAAATTTTTTCGTTCGAAATTTTACGAGCTTGTGCAGAACTTCTAGGCAATCATATCGGCAGGTGACACGAAGTGATTCGAGTTCGTTTGCCCCCCCATTTTCTTTCACGAACGATAACTTTTTGTGAAAATAACAAGTGCCCCGAACCCGGCCGAAACGACTCGACTTACACTTCGAGACCCGCCGACATGATCGCCACGATGCACAGAGCACCCTCGTAAATTTTCGGGACGTTTCATTTTTTCACAACCAGGACCGAAACCTTAGGCCGAACAAAATGGTCGGATACGAAGTGAAATTTTTTCGCTCAAATTGTACGAGCATGTGCGGAACTTCTAGGCAATCATATCGGCAGGTGACACGAACTGATTCAAGTTCGTTTGCCCCCCCATTTTCTTTAACGAACGATAACTTTTTGTGAAAATAACAAGTGCCCCGATCCCGGCCGAAACGAGTCGAATTACACTTCGAGACCCGCCGACATGATCGCCACGATGCACAGAGCACCCTCGTAAATTTTCGGGACGTTTCATTTTTTCACAACCAGGACCGAAACCCTAGGCCGAACAAAATGGTCGGATACGAAGTGAAATTTTTTCGCTCGAAATTTTACGAGCTTGTGCAGAACTTCTAGGCAATCATATCGGCAGGTGACCCGAAGTGATTCGAATTCGCTTGCCCCCCCATTTTCTTTCACGAACGAGAACTTTTTGTGAAAATAACAAGTGCCCCGATCCCGGCCGAAACGACTCGAATTACACTTCGAGACCCGCCGACATGATCGCCACGATGCACAGAGCACCCTCGTAAATTTTCGGGACGTTTCATTTTTTCACAACCAGGACCGAAACCTAGGCCGAACAAAATGGTCGGATGCGAAGTGAAATTTTTTCGCTCGAAATTTTACGAGCTTGTGCAGAACTTCTAGGCAATCATATCGGCAGGTGACACGAAGTGATTCGAGTTCGTTTGCCCCCCCCCATTTTCTTTAACGAACGATAACTTTTTGTGAAAATAACAAGTGCCCCGATCCCGGCCGAATCGAGTCGAATTACACTTCGAGACCCGCCGACATGATCGCCACGATGCACAGAGCACCCTCGTAAATTTTCGGGACGTTTCATTTTTTCACAACCAGGACCGAAACCTTAGGCCGAACAAAATGGTCGGATACGAAGTGAAATTTTTTCGCTCAAATTTTACGAGCATGTGCGGAACTTCTAGGCAATCATATCGGCAGGTGACACGAACTGATTCAAGTTCGTTTGCCCCCCCATTTTCTTTAACGAACGATAACTTTTTGTGAAAATAACAAGTGCCCCGAACCCGGCCGAAACGACTCGAATTACACTTCGAGAGCCGCCGACATGATCGCCACGATGCACAGAGCACCCTCGTAAATTTTCGGGACGTTTCATTTTTTGACAACCAGGACCGAAACCCTAGGCCGAACAAAATGGTCGGATGCGAAGTGAAATTTTTTCGCACGAAATTTTACGAGCTTGTGCAGAACTTCTAGGCAATCATATCGGCAGGTGACACGAATTGATTCGAGTTCGTTTGCCCCCCCATTTACTTTAACGAACGATAACTTTTTGTGAAAATAACAAGTGCCCCGATCCCGGCCGAAACGACTCGAATTACACTTCGAGCCCGCCGACATGATCGCCACGATGCACAGAGCACCCTCGTAAATTTTCGGGACGTTTCATTTTTTCACAACCAGGACCGAAACCCTAGGCCGAACAAAATGGTCGGATGCGAAGTGAAATTTTTTCGTTCGAAATTTTACGAGCTTGTGCAGAACTTCTAGGCAATCATATCGGCAGTTGACACGAAGTGATTCGAGTTCGTTTGCCCCCCCATTTTCTTTCACGAACGATAACTTTTTGTGAAAATAACAAGTGCCCCGAACCCGGCCGAAACGACTCGACTTACACTTCGAGACCCGCCGACATGATCGCCACGATGCACAGAGCACCCTCGTAAATTTTCGGGACGTTTCATTTTTTCACAACCAGGACCGAAACCTTAGGCCGAACAAAATGGTCGGATACGAAGTGAAATTTTTTCGCTCAAATTGTACGAGCATGTGCGGAACTTCTAGGCAATCATATCGGCAGGTGACACGAACTGATTCAAGTTCGTTTGCCCCCCCATTTTCTTTAACGAACGATAACTTTTTGTGAAAATAACAAGTGCCCCGATCCCGGCCGAAACGAGTCGAATTACACTTCGAGACCCGCCGACATGATCGCCACGATGCACAGAGCACCCTCGTAAATTTTCGGGACGTTTCATTTTTTCACAACCAGGACCGAAACCCTAGGCCGAACAAAATGGTCGGATACGAAGTGAAATTTTTTCGCTCGAAATTTTACGAGCTTGTGCAGAACTTCTAGGCAATCATATCGGCAGGTGACACGAAGTGATTCGAGTTCGTTTGCCCCCCCCCCATTTTCTTTAACGAACGATAACTTTTTGTGAAAATAACAAGTGCCCCGATCCCGGCCGAAACGACTCGAATTACACTTCGAGCCCGCCGACATGATCGCCACGATGCACAGAGCACCCTCGTAAATTTTCGGGACGTTTCATTTTTTCACAACCAGGACCGAAACCCTAGGCCGAACAAAATGGTCGGATGCGAAGTGAAATTTTTTCTTTCGAAATTTTACGAGCTTGTGCAGAACTTCTAGGCAATCATATCGGCAGGTGACACGAAGTGATTCGAGTTCGTTTGCCCCCCCATTTTCTTTCACGAACGATAACTTTTTGTGAAAATAACAAGTGCCCCGAACCCGGCCGAAACGACTCGACTTACACTTCGAGACCCGCCGACATGATCGCCACGATGCACAGAGCACCCTCGTAAATTTTCGGGACGTTTCATTTTTTCACAACCAGGACCGAAACCTTAGGCCGAACAAAATGGTCGGATACGAAGTGAAATTTTTTCGCTCAAATTGTACGAGCATGTGCGGAACTTCTAGGCAATCATATCGGCAGGTGACACGAACTGATTCAAGTTCGTTTGCCCCCCCCATTTTCTTTAACGAACGATAACTTTTTGTGAAAATAACAAGTGCCCCGATCCCGGCCGAAACGAGTCGAATTACACTTCGAGACCCGCCGACATGATCGCCACGATGCACAGAGCACCCTCGTAAATTTTCGGGACGTTTCATTTTTTCACAACCAGGACCGAAACCTAGGCCGAACAAAATGGTCGGATGCGAAGTGAAATTTTTTCGCTCGAAATTTTACGAGCTTGTGCAGAACTTCTAGGCAATCATATCGGCAGGTGACACGAAGTGATTCGAGTTCGTTTGCCCCCCCCCATTTTCTTTAACGAACGATAACTTTTTGTGAAAATAACAAGTGCCCCGATCCCGGCCGAATCGAGTCGAATTACACTTCGAGACCCGCCGACATGATCGCCACGATGCACAGAGCACCCTCGTAAATTTTCGGGACGTTTCATTTTTTCACAACCAGGACCGAAACCTTAGGCCGAACAAAATGGTCGGATACGAAGTGAAATTTTTTCGCTCAAATTTTACGAGCATGTGCGGAACTTCTAGGCAATCATATCGGCAGGTGACACGAACTGATTCAAGTTCGTTTGCCCCCCCATTTTCTTTAACGAACGATAACTTTTTGTGAAAATAACAAGTGCCCCGAACCCGGCCGAAACGACTCGAATTACACTTCGAGAGCCGCCGACATGATCGCCACGATGCACAGAGCACCCTCGTAAATTTTCGGGACGTTTCATTTTTTGACAACCAGGACCGAAACCCTAGGCCGAACAAAATGGTCGGATGCGAAGTGAAATTTTTTCGCACGAAATTTTACGAGCTTGTGCAGAACTTCTAGGCAATCATATCGGCAGGTGACACGAATTGATTCGAGTTCGTTTGCCCCCCATTTACTTTAACGAACGATAACTTTTTGTGAAAATAACAAGTGCCCCGATCCCGGCCGAAACGAGTCGAATTACACTTCGAGAGCCGCCGACATGATCGCCACGATGCACAGAGGACCCTCGTAAATTTTCGGGACGTTTCATTTTTTCACAACCAGGACCGAAACCCTAGGCCGAACAAAATGGTCGGATGCGAAGTGAAATTTTTTCGCACGAAATTTTACGAGCTTGTGCAGAACTTCTAGGCAATCATATCGGCAGGTGACACGAATTGATTCGAGTTCGTTTGCCCCCCCATTTACTTTAACGAACGATAACTTTTTGTGAAAATAACAAGTGCCCCGATCCCGGCCGAAACGAGTCGAATTACACTTCGAGACCCGCCGACATGATCGCCACGATGCACAGAGCACCCTCGTAAATTTTCGGGACGTTTCATTTTTTCACAACCAGGGCCGAAACCCTAGGCCGAACAAAATGGTCGGATACGAAGTGAAATTTTTTCGCTCGAAATTTTACGAGCTTGTGCAGAACTTCTAGGCAATCATATCGGCAGGTGACACGAAGTGATTCGAGTTCGTTTGCCCCCCCCCCCCCCCCCATTTTCTTTAACGAACGATAACTTTTTGTGAAAATAACAAGTGCCCCGATCCCGGCCGAAACGACTCGAATTACACTTCGAGCCCGCCGACATGATCGCCACGATGCACAGAGCACCCTCGTAAATTTTCGGGACGTTTCATTTTTTCACAACCAGGACCGAAACCCTAGGCCGAACAAAATGGTCGGATGCGAAGTGAAATTTTTTCGCTCGAAATTTTACGAGCTTGTGCAGAACTTCTAGGCAATCATATCGGCAGGTGACACGAATTGATTCGAGTTCGTTTGCCCCCCCATTTACTTTAACGAACGATAACTTTTTGTGAAAATAACAAGTGCCCCGATCCCGGCCGAAACGAGTCGAATTACACTTCGAGACCCGCCGACATGATCGCCACGATGCACAGAGCACCCTCGTAAATTTTCGGGACGTTTCATTTTTTCACAACCAGGACCGAAACCGTAGGCCGAACAAAATGGTCGGATACGAAGTGAAATTTTCTCGCTCGAAATTTTACGAGCATGTGCGGAACTTCTTGGCAATCATATCGGCAGGGGACACGAAGTGATTCAAGTTCGTTTGCCCCCCCATTTTCTTTAACGAACGATAACTTTTTGTGAAAATAACAAGTGCCCCGAACCCGGCCAAAACGACTCGAATTACACTTCGAGACCCGCCGACATGATCGCCACGATGCACAGAGCACCCTCGTAAATTTTCAAGACGTTTCATTTTTTCACAACCAGGACCGAAACCCTAGGCCGAACAAAATGGTCGGATGCGAAGTGAAATTTCTTCGCACGAAATTTTACGAGCTTGTGCAGAACTTCTAGGCAATCATATCGGCAGGTGACACGAATTGATTCGAGTTCGTTTGCCCCCCCATTTACTTTAACGAACGATAACTTTTTGTGAAAATAACAAGTGCCCCGTTCCCGGCCGAAACGAGTCGAATTACACTTCGAGACCCGCCGACATGATCGCCACGATGCACAGAGCACCCTCGTAAATTTTCGGGACGTTTCATTTTTTCACAGCCAGGACCGAAACCCTAGGCCGAACAAAATGGTCGGATACGAAGTGAAATTTTTTCGCTCGAAATTTTACGAGCATGTGCAGAACTTCTAGGCAATCATATCGGCAGGTGACACGAAGTGATTCGAGTTCGTTTGCCCCACCCATTTTCCTTAACGAACGATAACTTTTTGTGAAATAACAAGTGCCCCGATCCCGGCCGAAACGAGTCGAATTACACTTCGAGACCCGCCGACATGATCGCCACGATGCACAGAGCACCCTCGTAAATTTTCGGGACGTTTCATTTTTTCACAACCAGGGCCGAAACCCTAGGCCGAACAAAATGGTCGGATACGAAGTGAAATTTTTTCGCTCGAAATTTTACGAGCTTGTGCAGAACTTCTAGGCAATCATATCGGCAGGTGACACGAAGTGATTCGAGTTCGTTTGCCCCCCCCCCCCCCCCCCCCCCCATTTTCTTTAACGAACGATAACTTTTTGTGAAAATAACAAGTGCCCCGATCCCGGCCGAAACGACTCGAATTACACTTCGAGCCCGCCGACATGATCGCCACGATGCACAGAGCACCCTCGTAAATTTTCGGGACGTTTCATTTTTTCACAACCAGGACCGAAACCCTAGGCCGAACAAAATGGTCGGATGCGAAGTGAAATTTTTTCGCTCGAAATTTTACGAGCTTGTGCAGAACTTCTAGGCAATCATATCGGCAGGTGACACGAATTGATTCGAGTTCGTTTGCCCCCCCATTTACTTTAACGAACGATAACTTTTTGTGAAAATAACAAGTGCCCCGATCCCGGCCGAAACGAGTCGAATTACACTTCGAGACCCGCCGACATGATCGCCACGATGCACAGAGCACCCTCGTAAATTTTCGGGACGTTTCATTTTTTCACAGCCAGGACCGAAACCCTAGGCCGAACAAAATGGTCGGATACGAAGTGAAATTTTTTCGCTCGAAATTTTACGAGCATGTGCAGAACTTCTAGGCAATCATATCGGCAGGTGACACGAAGTGATTCGAGTTCGTTTGCCCCCCCCATTTTCCTTAACGAACGATAACTTTTTGTGGAAATAACAAGTGCCCCGATCCCGGCCGAAACGAGTCGAATTACACTTCGAGACCCGCCGACATGATCGCCACGATGCACAGAGCACCCTCGTAAATTTTCGGGACGTTTCATTTTTTCACAACCAGGGCCGAAACCCTAGGCCGAACAAAATGGTCGGATACGAAGTGAAATTTTTTCGCTCGAAATTTTACGAGCTTGTGCAGAACTTCTAGGCAATCATATCGGCAGGTGACACGAAGTGATTCGAGTTCGTTTGCCCCCCCCATTTTCCTTAACGAACGATAACTTTTTGTGGAAATAACAAGTGCCCCGATCCCGGCCGAAACGAGTCGAATTACACTTCGAGACCCGCCGACATGATCGCCACGATGCACAGAGCACCCTCGTAAATTTTTGGGACGTTTCATTTTTTCACAACCAGGACCGAAACCCTAGGCCGAACAAAATGGTCGGATGCGAAGTGAAATTTTTTCGTTCGAAATTTTACGAGCTTGTGCAGAACTTCTAGGCAATCATATCGGCAGGTGACACGAAGTGATTCGAGTTCGTTTGCCCCCCCATTTTCTTTCACGAACGATAACTTTTTGTGAAAATAACAAGTGCCCCGAACCCGTCCGAAACGACTCGACTTACACTTCGAGACCCGCCGACATGATCGCCACGAAGCACAGAGCACCCTCGTAAATTTTCGGGACGTTTCATTTTTTCACAACCAGGACCGAAACCCTAGGCCGAACAAAATGGTCGGATACGAAGTGAAATTTTTTCGCTCGAAATTTTACGAGCTTGTGCAGAACTTCTAGGCAATCATATCGGCAGGTGACACGAAGTGATTCGAGTTCGTTTGCCCCCCCCCCCCCCCCCATTTTCTTTAACGAACGATAACTTTTTGTGAAAATAACAAGTGCCCCGATCCCGGCCGAAACGACTCGAATTACACTTCGAGCCCGCCGACATGATCGCCACGATGCACAGAGCACCCTCGTAAATTTTCGGGACGTTTCATTTTTTCACAACCAGGACCGAAACCCT